>NW_022991519.1:67500-259971 GCF_902827175.1 Gymnodraco acuticeps
TAGCAACCTGTAAAAGACCGTTTTAAAAGTCCTATTTTACTAACTGTAGAAAGTCTTACAATAAGCTGTTGCTATAGCTACTAAAGGACATATTGTGTATGGTATGTAAAGTAAAGCAACATGCTGGCATGCGCAAATCTTTGGTTTAGATCAAATTCAGATCCAAACACAGTTGTTTGCCTCTGAGTCGAGACTCATTAAAATGAGCATGCTGCTTATCTTTTGGGTCAAAAGAACAAGGTAAATCTGCACAAAACAAAAAGTATATTCATAAAATTGCAAAGGTGAGTCTTTTTGTCTGGTTTCTGAGTCTAAGGCCATTTCCCCCAGCAATTTTCCATGAACCATCCACATGTCCTCCCTCTTTCTCACACCCAGTCATCCATCAGCACAACCTCCAGCCATGCGTGACCTTGCTAGAGAAATTACAGGAAAGCACCATTGAGTGTTGATGAAAAGAGAGCATGTATTTGAAGACAGCGTATTAATGATGTGACAGGCACTAATTCAAACTGAAATTCACACACACACACACACACACACATACCATGTATACATCACTTCAGGGGACATTACATTGACTTACATGCATTTCCTGGAGTCTTATCCTAACCTTAACCATAACCAACACATGCCTAACCCTAACCCTTACCCTAATCATAAACCTAACCAAGTGTTCACCCTAAAATGAATGATTCCCCTCATGGGGACCTCCAATTTGTCCCCATAAGGGAGGCCAGTCCCCACACGTGACTGTGTAAACAGATTTAGGTCCCCACAAGTATAGTAATGCTAGACCACACACACACACACACACACACACACACACACACACACACACACACACACACACACACACACACACACACACACGCACACACACACACACACACACACACACACACACACACAGAGTGGCTCCTGGGAACGATGGATCTTGATTAAATGTGGGGAAGGAGGGAGCGTGGGGAAGTGGAAGACGTTACATCAGAGTCATTTAATGTAAAGTTATGACACTTTTATGAGGCGCCTGCTTTGAAAATTGGCAAATACACTGCACAAACACACACAAGTTTGTCTGGCTTTACAACAAACTCCTTTACACAGCAAATAACGGGCCACAAATCAAGCATACTGATCGACACTAAGGCATCTCTTCCTTTATAGTAGTGTCAGCTGGAGCGCATCTCTCCCCTGTCTCGTTGTCAATTTCAGCCCCCTTTTGATGGAATGACCTTGAATGGAGGACTCCTATTATTCAAGATTCATTTTGGCAACTGTCAGCATGTGTGTGTGTGTGTGTGTGTGTGTGTGTGTGTGTGTGTGTGTGTGTGTGTGTGTGTGTGTGTGTGTGTGTGTGTGTGTGTGTGTGTGTGTGTGTGTGTGCAAAGAGTGCTAGGCTGTCTTGCAAAAAAAAAATCTTTGTGCTTTGCTTTTTGTTCACTTAGTTGGAAGCTCCCCCACGTTTGTGTCCTGAGACACATTCGGAGTCTGTCAATCAATAGCCTCCAATTACGAATATAATACACTCAATTGACTCGACGGGCGGGCGGCTAGATTGCAGCGCGGAAAGCTATTAAAGGGGAGCGTTGTGGCGTGCAGAGAGGCGAGCCCCGAGAGTTGTGTGTGTTCGTGTTTGGAGTGGAGGGAGTGGAGGGAGTGGAGGGGGGGACGTCTGAATGGAGGACGCTGTCAGGAACTAATAGCTTTGGGATGTAGTGCTGGGCTGTGTACAGCAATCTCAGGATGTAAAGGTGGGGAGAGGGGGAGATGTCACTGATGAGACAGAGAGGGGTTTCTGCATGGAGGATAGCTTGTGGATTCGGAGGAGGAGGAGGGTTGTGAGGCGCCAACTCCATGTATAGATGACAGGAACAGATCCAGGTACTTTCCCTCTACGTCATGGCCACGCCCCTTTTTGGGTTAAAACATTCGCTTTTATTTGACTGGCGGTAAATACAAATTCAGCGGCAACCTGATGCAAAAAAAAAATAAGAAAACAGTGCGTTTTTGTATCTTCATAGAGCCCAAATAAGATGGTGGGTTAGGCAAACAATTTCACGATGTCATTGGAGATCGATGATCGGCGTCAATATATAGTTAAATGAAAAGCTAAAGGATTGATGTCCGGTCAGTCTAACAGATGACGAGTGGATTTCCTTGTCCCTCGTCTTCTCACTGTTTTATATTTTAATACATTGATTATCTCGACTTTTAACATTCCAACTTTTTACTTTGACGATGGACGCTAACCTCCTTAGCATCATATGTAGCATTGATGACGTTTGATGACATACTGACGGCTCCCATAGATTACGTTTATAGTCCTCTCTTTGGAGGCCTGAAGCCACAGATGTCTCCTTTTACTCTCTTTAGTGAAAGTAAAGAAAATCCCGGGTCATTTCTGTTGTTTTAGACAAGATGAAACTATATTTTTCCACTTGACGCTGATTCGTTGTTTTCATTGGAAAGTGGACGGGACGGTAATTTCACCGGTAAGTGGCGTAGCGCTGCTCTCATCTATGCGTGGTTGCATTTGACAATATAACAACAATCCCATGGCACGCAGGCCAGAAAAAAGCAGCTCCATCGAGCGCAGCCGACGACTACATGATAAAGTGTCTTCTGCGAGATTGAGAGGCGCCGCTGCTGTGATACACCGGCGTCAGAAGAAGGCAGCCATAAAAAAAGAGGGACTGAGGCAAGATAGGCTTAGACAGAGACGGCGACGGGGGGGGTGTGGGTGGAGGATAAAGAGGACTCCGGAGATAACTAAAGTGTTTGAGGGACAGGTGCAATATAGATGAAGAAGAAGAAACTACAGGGTGGAAGAAGTAACGCATGGCGGAGGAGGGAGGGGGGTTTGAAATGAAGTAGGAAGATCTGAGGAAATAACAGAGAAGGAAAGGCAATAGGGTATTGGCCTGCTATTTATTCTCATAAATATGACTGCAAACTTCAGGCAAGGTCTCTAAACTCTTAAAATGAGCATCAGGGAGACAAGCAGCAATAAACGGTCGGAAACAGAGAGACGGACGGAGACAGACAAAGAGAAATGTGGCTGAGATGATGAACAATGACAAGAGGAAGCTATGAAATCACTGGTTTCTTCTCATGCTTATTTTGTGTTGGTATCACAGGTGTATGTTGAGATGGAACCCAATGGTTAGACAAAAAAAAACATGTGTTATTGACAAATATCTTCACACCGACACATTCATTGAGGTCCCAATTGTTGTAGTCAAAACACGTTCCAAGTTCAGCTATTATCTTCATTTACTCCGACCGTGTTAAAGATGTAGCACACATTTAGGTCAGCACAAGAATGTGATGAAAAAATAGAAGCAAATTAAAAGCACTGCATCTGGTCATGTCTTGTAGTTTAAAGAGCGACAAAATCCATAAAAGGAGAAGGTAAGGGTGATGGGTCCAATATACTCAGCACTTTTACCCAGGAGGCTGTTGTTCGTGTCCTGCATGAAACCAAAAGTTGACTTATTTTAAGTGCATTGATTAACTCGTGTCATGTATGTTAACTTAGGGTCTCAACTTAAGTCTCTTGACAAACATACTTATTATAACCCAAAACATGATATTTTTCTAAACCGAACCACGTAGTTTTGTTTCCAAACCAAACCAAGTTAGTTTGAATTCAGAACACTTGTTAAAAACGTCAACACAATTATAATTGATGTTGATTTGAGAGTGGAAAAAAGGACGTTACACTATCCCTCGCAATATCTGTTTTGTTTTAAATATTTATCTAGATTACACTAAATTACACTGCAAAAATGTAAAATCTTGCCAAGCATATTTGTCTAATTTGTAGTCAGAATATGTCGTTACACTTGATATAAAACCTAATAACTTAAGTCTTGTTTTTAGGCAAGGGATCTTAACGGTAGGTCCACACGGCAGCGTGCGTTGAAGCTTGCCGGTGGGCGTGTCTGGCTCACGACCAACAACCAACCACATTAATCTCCCGCCCCGGAGACACAAGCACGCGGTTTGATTGGCTAGAGCTTGTACTGGCATATGATTTGATTGGCTGACGCTTCCGTCGAAGCTTGAAAAGTTGAACTTTTCTTAACTTTCGAAGCGAGCAACGGAGGCAAAGCGACGCGACGGAACCACAATGCAGTTCGGCAAAGCATGACGTCACCCCATTCAAAGTGGATGGGAAGCGTCTCCGTTGAAGCAACGCACGCTGCCGTGTGGACGGGCCGTAAGCATCTTTAAGTCAAAGTCTCTTAAAAACATCTTATTTTATGGGAAAATCACCAACTAACATCAGAAAACAGAAAACGGCTTTTTTCTTTTACAATTTCCCTAATTCTGGTCAAATATAGTTCAAAATATGTTTTCACAGCTAAATACAAGATCTCATTTATCTAAATATCCCATCTTTACTTCAAGAAATCTTACCAAGCGATTTTGTACTTGTTCTATTGCAATATATAGCATTTGTTGGGGTGTATCCTATCCTTGACCAATGTTTGAATACATACAATTGGGATTCAGTATCTTGCCCTAAACACTGGCATGTTGACTGAAAATACCGGTTGGCTAAACCGTACACCCCAGCACGTGCACTCCGCTCTGCATCAACCAAACGGCTCGCTGCACCCTCGCTGCGAAGGGGACCCAAGTTCCCATCAGCAAAAACACGTGGGTTTGCTATCCTGGCTCCAAGATGGTGGAATGAGCTCCCCATTGACATCAGGACAGCAGATAGCTTACACACCTTCCGGCGCAGACTGAAAACTCATCTCTTTCGACTCCACTTCGAGCGATAGAACTATTAACAAAGCACTTATATACTAATAAAGGACTGGCTTATCTAAAGCCAGTTGAGTAGCACTTGAAATGTTTTTGCTCTATGAAACCTGATGTACTTATATGATTCTGTTTTCTTCAAGCTTGTATTTTGTTGGTCGAACGCACTTATTGTAAGTCGCTTTGGATAAAAGCGTCAGCTAAATGTAATGTAATGTAATGTAATGTAAAATATCAACGCTCCAAATTACAGAGAACTATTTACTTGCTGAACCACAGTAGTGTTATCAGAATTCAGTAACACCAAAAACCTGCACAGAGACTTGAATCCACCAAACTGTCATGTAAGTATTCCTCTGAAACCATCGAAACTTAACTTGCAACACTTGTACCCCTTATTTTCAACCCTGTCCTTTTCGCTATCAGATGTTCGCTCCTAAACGTTTTTGGCAAAGCACCTTGTTGATATATATGTTTTTCTAGTAAAGGACAGTGCTAGAGTGTCTTTTAGAGCCTGTAGAGTCTATAAAGCAACACCAGGTTTCACCGGGAGATAAATACTGTAAAGTGGCCTGACTGTGGGATTCAGACTGTGACTATTGAAAAAGGCTCTGAGGTAAAATGCCACAAAATCTCTTCGAAAATTGCCCAAAAAGAAAGTGGAAGCGGTGTGTTGGCACCCGGATGCATGAGCCAGGGGGTACATTTAGTTTCTTACATGACAATCTTTTGCTTCACTAGCTTTATGAATCTGTGAGGACTGTGTGGAGTCAGTCAGAGAAACTCTCTCTTAAACCATCTAAAATAATGAATCTCATACGTTTCTATTTCGTCTTTTTGGTCCGAATTATACGCTTCACATGTTGGACACAGTGCATTTCAGGGCTCTCCCCCAGAGTCTCCATAATGTCTCTCATCTTTAGCTACCCCACAGAATATGCCAGTGCTGGAAAGAAAGAGGGAGGAAAAGTAGGCATGTCCAGAGAAAATACGAGCCTGCTACAGTTTCCAGGTCAGTAACATTAACCTTAAGCACATACTCCATTTCTGTGTTGTCTCTTCTGACAAAACTAGATGAGAAACTTTCTAACTTTCTTTCGCCCCATTTTTTCCAGTAATGTAATCAGCAGACTTACACGAATAGATGGCAACACAGAGAAGAACTACCAGAAAAGACGATCAGTTCTGCAGGGTTGTGTGTGTGTCGATGTTTGAGGTCAATTACATTTCGTAAAAGAAAAGCAGCAAGGTGGAGAGTGGACTTGAAACTCAGACTGCACTCCAATACATCAAGGTGTTGTCATTCTTTCCACGTAGACGTTGTCTTTTTCACGGTGTACTTCTCGGTCGTCAGCACAATAAAACAAGTTTGAAACATTCCTCCTCACCGGACAAAGTGTACTTATTTGCTGCTTTCAGGCGATAACCAACCCAGAGCACTATTCATAAATGTCTAATTCACTGCTGATTTCAAGACAGTTCAGTTCAGGTTTGTGAAGAAGTCTCAAAAGGCTGGAAAACAGAAAGTCGGGGTTGTAGCCTGCAATGTGTCACGTAGAAATGACCTTGAGTGAAGCCTAACAATGTGCAGAATACAATACTCAAACCAAGTACATCCAATTCGGCTTAATACATCGACCAAAAGTACTTGTATCCTCAATCAACTGGGATGCCGTCACAGCCTGTGCTCACATGAACCACTCCGAGAGTTCTCTTCCATTTGTTTCTCAAGCCTTTCGGTGCCTCATATTTCTTCTTCCTTTCTTTGATGGCTTGTTTACGCTCATAAAACATACACCAAACAATCCAAAAATCATAAGAGTTACATGTGCTTCGGGGGTATATTTTTCTTTTTACTGTGTCACATTAGGAGCATCATCTCCTCTGTCAGACCAACTGTTGCTCAGTGAGAAAAACATCCCCATCTCCAACTGAAATAAATAACATTTTTCATCTTATATTCACCCCTTGAAAATACTTAACATGGTTTATGATCAATAAAACATCAGGCAACCATCAGAGCGTCTTTGATCTGAATCATTTCATCCGTGTTCTGAATAAGCCATATGCTCCAATATTCGTCTAAAAGCAGAATAACGGGTTGCAAGTCTGTTTGTGTGCTTCCATGGAGTTATGGGGTCATGCTAGGTTGTGTGTGTTTGCACCTATGTGTACCCTTGTTTGTTCGGCTGTATGAGAAGAGTGAACCTGCCGTGGTCAGTGGGAGTATTGACGGAAGACTGTGGGCAATCGCCGTATAATTCATGTACTGTGCAACCTCAACAAAAGAGCCATGGGACGGTGTCTGGGGGAAGATTATATCGGAGCAACGGGAAGACGCCACCGAGGAAAACAAGACTTATGACAAAAGAGGAAAAGGTGAATCTGACTTTGAGGAGAGAATAAGAAAATGATCCCTGTGGACAATCAAAGTGTTGAGTCAATGCAAAGCTAGACCCCCGAAGCCGGTTTGAAAACACATCAACACTCAGAGAGATAGGAAGAACATATGCTATGCAGCTTTAGCCACAGTACAAGACACAACTCTGGACTTTCCTGGTTATCCACGACTAAGATAATACATAGAGAGATAGTGTTTTCAGAGCATTAGTAAGTCAAAGTATTGGTAGTTTTTTTCGAGGTAAAAGGCTGTTGAACAAATGGACTTTCTGTCCAATCGGAAACTATTGTAGTTCCAGATAAATGAACCGTTAGAATAATTGCATGGCACCATCTGCATTTACATGCAGATGGTGCACTAAGCACTATTCAGACATAATTGGCAATGCAGAAGGCTTCACAAAAGATAACAATTCCTTCCTAATTGATAGTTAGAGTAACACTTACAGTAACTTTGGGATTAATGAAAACACTCAATAAACACAGGACCGAATAAAACAAGAACAAATCTAAAACCACACAAGCTTAAATATTGGGTCTTGAGTTCGGCATACAAAATATTTAATTACTTTCTGCTACCCTCAAGATTCCTTACGGGGGTCTTTGTTTTAATGATCATATCACTATAATCATGCTTTAGGGTGTTGAGAAAGCAAGGGGAAGTAACAGTGAGACAGAGTGGATTTATGGGCATCTTATTGATTGATTGTGTCCATATACTTTTCCCTCTTCTACTGGTGGTTAGTTATTGGAAAGGTGTTAACATTGTGCTCGACTCGACAAAGGACGTTACACTCTTGTTGCGTAAGTAACACTCAGTATGGGGTTTAAATGCATATCGTGTGATGTGATGTGCTTATTTTTCTTTCATCCGCCGTCGTGCTGAGCCAAAAAAGCGGAGCATGCAAACACGGTGTAAAGGCTTTCATTACGGGTGGCCCTCTTCAAAATCTGTCTCCCTGTGTACTCCTGTTCTGCCTATTTGCTCCTGCATGCTGCTTGAAGCTTATTCAACATCGCTAAGCTTGTCACAATGAACACATACACATATAGGTTGCTCCATATGGGGTACAGCTTCCTCTACCCATCATACCTTTCCCTTCTTCATGCTGTCTTTGCACACATCAACATGTGGTAAACTCCCAGACATCTCATGGTCTTTTTTTTCAACAGCTCTCTGTAGAAACAACTCCCACTGTTTTCAGGTTGTTTTTTTTCAAGCGTGTCTCACTAATTGCGTCGTGGGAGACCTCTTCTTAGCCGATGGGGGGAGTTGTTCTGCTGCGTAAGCCTTTTTTCTCCCCTTAGCTGATTTAAAGTGCCTACTTTATCTAGAGGCCAAGGCTCAATGTGAGGTCTACCGATGCCTGTGATTTCACGAGATGTACTGAAGCACAATGACACTTTAAAAATGCCATATCTGGTATAAAGATTTGTACTCCAGATCAGAAAAGCAGAGTATGGCCCCAAAATCGCACACACACACAAGTCCTTCTGGATGGGATTTTAGCCTTTGCAGACCATTAACATCCACACATGTATTGCACACTACAGGAAAGGGAAACCCACAAAAAGTACAATAGCACCTCTTTAATGCCCTTGCCACACGAAAACGATAACGAACCGCAATCAAAAAAGTCTTCCGTCCACATGCAATAGGCACCAGAAACGTGTCCGTTTACACGAGACCGCTCGAAAGCGCTGGAGACGCTGTAGTACATATGCCAGGCCTGTAAGTGGCGCTGTAGTCCTGCACAAAAGCAGCGAAGAAGACTTCCCGCGCATGGTTGCCATGGTTACCCTTTTGTTTATTCTCCGCTGTGGACGCTCTGGCTCTTTTTCTCCCTCCCCGAGGCAAGCTTGTGCTCCTACTCTCGGGTAGTCCACCAGCCGATGACAAACACCCACCTCTCCGCCTCTTCCAAGGAACGAGGGGACCGCGCGGCAGAGTTTCAGTTCGATTTTTTGTCGCCGGTCAACATGTCCGTTAAAGTTTAAATCTTCCGGACCAAATTTGAAAAGTGCCGGTCAGAGGTCTTCTTTGTTATTTATTGAGCTTTAAAACAAATGAATAACGACTCTATATAATAGACTCTATCTGATAGAGAACTGTAGCAGATACGACCGTTATCATCCTCGTGTGGCAAGGGCATAAGTCTGCTCACATTCGAATGGGATGTGAAGTCCATTACAAGCTATAATTCTTCCTCATATGTCTTCAAATCTTCTATTTTCAAACATACAAGATATACTTATTGTACATGCAGCCGATCTGGTGGGAATTAGGTATATTTATATCCACTCTAACAACTTCCACCTCTCAGTTCTGTTGGTTGTGTGATTTGGGCCCAAACAACAAACAGGTGGTGGAGAAAAGCAAATGCCATCATATCGGAGTCTGGCCTTTCTGTGTTGTCTATGCTCTCATCTGCCGTCTTACAACAGCAGAGACTAAAAGGTCAAATAGCTTCTTTACCTCTGCTGCTCGGGGCATTCCCACAGTTGGAGAATGTAGAAGGGAGGCCCAGTCATGATGTCAACAACTGGTGCATGTCATTATTGTAATGGTGACTACTTGAGCTATGTCTCATTCCTGGAAAGAAACATTAACACCTAGCATTGGCTGCAAAGTATCTGTTGTTTCCTGTGCTTGTGAGTAATGATACATTTAATACTGGCTGTGAAAGTAATTGCTCATCAGGCCAAACAAAGATAACTCGAAGATGGATGAAAACAAGGTGGTGGTGTTACTTTCACCTTCCCACCCATTTTAAAACACCCACTATCTTATCATTAAAGGCCCCGAAAACCACATATCTTCACAAATAGCGTCTTACAATAAGGAACTGCTCTGACATAGGCTGATATTTTTCCTAAAGATGTTATGATTTCTCTCAGGTAATTTCAACTGAGAGATTTCTCCATTCTGTTTCTTCGCTCTTGCGTTTTCCCTCGTTTAAGTTGGACAGGGCTCAGTTTGATAAAGAATATGTCTCATACTTCCAGCACCAGAGTTGAGCGACATTTAAATCAGAATCTGATGACTGAGTTGTTGTTTTGTTTGCTTGTCGCCGGTACTGTCAATCCGTCATAATCAAACCACACCGACTACATACAGCGTAAGGAAAGTCACCTGTCTAACTCTGTACCACTAGTTTATTTATTTAAACCTAAAATGCAGTGTTTAGCAGTAGTCTGATTCACAAAATGTGTATATTGTCTCCTATCTTGTTATTGTTGATTTGTAAATTCAACATGTATATTTTCTACTTTCGTGTTTATTTCTTGTCTTTTAATTTGTACTGTACAATGCCATGTCTTTTTATGATGCTGCAACACAAACATTTCCCAAATTGGGATCAATAAAGTTCTATCTTATCTTATCTTATAAGATTTCAATTGGCAGCCGTTTTTAGACTCCAAAGAAAATTGGAGTCTAAATAAAAACCAGATAAAGAGAAAGCTATGGGTGACACAGGACAGAACAATTCAAGCCAACTTGATAACATTTGTTCATTTTAACGAGTGAATCTGGGGTTGGCTTTTATTTGCTGGCGAGCACCCCAACCCTCGTCGAGATAGGGAGGAAGGGTCAACTTTTTATGTTGTGTTTACCAACTGCAACCATCAAATCCTACATGTTTTGCGTAATAACATTTACTGCTGCTCATTAAAACTCATGTGATTGGATTTCTCCAATGTGAGTTAATAGGTATGGTGTGTTACAGAGCATTAGGGCGATATGAAGCTGTAATGAGTTATTGAGCTACATCTCATCAGTTATATGTAGGTATTTACAGTACACTTTGCACAAATAATTGAAACCCAGAAGAGCTCTTGTTCCCTAAAAATAAAAATAAAGGGACTTATGGATCATTAGGGCCATAAATGCTGAAGAGTTCTACGGTTGGTGTTGGGAAAAAGGCAACAGCTGGTACCAGGAAATCTAAAAACGAGATTTCTCTTGTTTCTTCGATGGAGCATCAACCAAATCTTTGTGAGAAGGTAAACAGGAGACATTGCAGACAGAGTGATGTGCTTCTTAATGTCGACCAGGTGCCATGATCTCATTATCACACCCACAACAGCTGGGAGATGCTGGGAAACAGCCTCATCATCAGGATTACCCGATAGAGTGTGATTGTGTGTGTGAATGCAGTAATTGTATGTGGTATGTGAAAATGCAAATCTGGATGCATGCATGGGCTTATCTTTCAGACTGTATATATGCGTGGGCTTCTGGTATGGAAGCAATTGTAATGCCCTATTGTTAGATTAGCATTCATTCCCTCTTGCAAACACACACAATATCTATTATCTTTTACGAACATGACATTAAATACATTATGTTTCCCCCTACCTTCCTCCGCTTCAGCCCCACTCTTGTTTATCTGTTTTTTTATTTGCATTTTAAGAACATATTCAAAAAGCATACATCACAAAATAAACACATAACAGATGACAAGTGCGTAAATAAATAATAAAATAATAGTAATAATAAAATTACAAATAAAAGAATGGATACACTGTTAATACTTAGGTATATTAATTATGTTGTTCTATACTTGATCAATTTTTTCCACCTTTCCTCAAAGATATGCATTTGATTTCTAATTCTCATAGTTGTTTTCTCCATTACATTCATTGAGGCATTCATCTCCATTGCCCGATGTGACCTGCCCGCCCGCCCCAGAAGCTCAGACATGTGTGAGGTGTGTGTTGAATGTAGATGTAGTGAGGAGGCGTTGTGTTTCCCTGTGACTCTGTGTGGCCTTGTCACACTCAGGCTGTGTGGAGTGGCTCCGACGCATCCTCTGGCCCTGCCTATCAATTATAGATGGAACCAGGTGCCAGAGAGTGCATACCCCAAACACAACACTATATGACACACACACACATACCATGTATACATCACTTCAGGGGACATTACATTGACTTACATGCATTTCCTGGAGACTTATCCTAACCTTAACCATAACCAACACATGCCTAACCCTAACCCTAAACATAACCCTAAACATAACCAAGTGTTCACCCTAAAATTAATAATTCCCCTTATGGGGACCTCCAATTTGCCTAAGGGAGGCGAGTCCCCACACGACTGGATCCGTTGACCAGCGTATTTTCTCGTGTGGCATATAGCAGGGTTGCCAACTCTCACGCATCTGGCGTGTGACACACGCTTTCACTCTCACGCTCTCACGCTGCCCAAACTATTCTCACGCCTAAAACAAGACGAACCGGCGAAAGTTTTTTGGTTGGTTATTTACAGTGTTGAGTTGACAGCTGCTCAAGCTGTCGATCAACTCCCTTCTCGCCTCCACCACTTAACAACGCTAACAGACAGCAGAACAGTGGAAGCCGGTTGGTCAATCCCCGAACCCGTATTGCGCATGCGCAGAATCCGTTTTAACGCCAGGTTTTTCATCAGTGGACGGCAAGGTCTACTGAAGGAAAGGTGGGTTTGCACAGTGAACTCGATATCGGTGAATATGTCTGCAGAGGGGGGCCTCACCTCGCGGAGGGGGCCTCACCACGCGGAGGGGGCCTCACCACGCGGAGGGGGCCTCACCTCGCGGAGGGGGCCTCACCACGCGGAGGGGGCCTCATCTGAAGCGCAAATGCGGCGCACATCTATGCGCTTATGCGGATATATTGCCCCCCCCCCCGCCACAAGTTGGCAACCCTGCATATAGGCTGTTTACAATAACGGTTTCAGACTTACCATCCAAATTCTTCATTATCTATGAAATAAATGTTGCTAGCCTAACTAACAACAGATTGTGCTAACCGTACTTAGCTATTAAAGCTAAAGTTAGCATCATGAGTGGGTTTGTAGATAATGTTTCCACCTAACAGCTTTTGTTGGAGCAGTACAGCTTCTAATAAATGATTTGGGAACTTTCTTGTGTTTTTGGAAAGTCTAAAAAAGAAGAAACACTTTCCAAACCCTGTTGTTTACTACTGCTTGACAGACTTGCCACACTATGATTAGACTACTCCTGTTTGTGGAAGAGTTTTAGCAAATACTCAGTCGTGGCAGTTTGAAAACACTGCATGACTGTCACTTAGGTAGCTGTTGTCTTCATCACAACACCACGCTTTCTCCACAAGTCATTTTTGCTCACTGGCTGCTCTCTTCCCCTGTCTGCAACAGAGAATGAAAAGCTGGAATGATGCATGCAGGGAGCTTGGCAATCGTCAAAGCATCAATCAAATGTTTTAACGCCGTGTGTTCTATTCATAGAGAGTCATTAATCACAAAGGAGGGTGTCTGGCTGCCGCCTCAAAAGAGCCTGTAGCTACGATGGAGGCGTAAAACTTTATTTTCTCTCTGAAACATGAAACTGAGCTCCTTATCGGTTTGGAGTTTGGATCTGAACAAAATGTAGGCGTTAACCTTCACAACAGTGCTGCTCCAAATATGTTCTTATCGGGATAATTTGAGGAATAGAATATGTACACATCTACTACAATGATCCTCACATCAGTAGGGATGATGTGGTGATGACACAAATACACACACACACACACACACACACACACACACACACACACACACACACACACACACACACACACACACTGCAGCTGTGCATGTTTTTCCAGCTGACAGTATATCGATCAGCCTCTTGTTATGTTATGATAGCATTCCTCGCGGTGTTATTCACACCATTAGGCAGAGAGGAAATAGCACCTTTGTGAATTCTTCATGGTGCCTGTGGGCCTCTAATACCTGTCCAGATGGATTTCGCCGAAATTAACATTTTCAAAGTCGTTCAGCAGTTTTACTCAAATGAATTCATAACAGTTACTTAGAGCAAGACTAGAGAATAAAAGGACATTCGATGCGTTGCAGAGGTGTTGAGATGCGTAGGATGTTTTTCACAACTCAGGTGACAGTGTGTAATTGTAATTTCCTCTTAACCAGATGTGAGAATTCAACATCAATCACAGCAAGGCTCTGTAAGACTGCTCGTTTTATATAGAGGGAAATACATAAGCTGTCAATTAATATCCACTTTACATCAATCCAGCTTTCATTTAGAAAGTTATTTTAGATTTAATTGTATTCTTCTTAAGGTCTCCTATCATGCAAAATGCACTTTTTGATGTCTTTCTACATCAACATGTGTCCCCGGTGGTGTCGGGGAACTCACGCAGCGTCAGAAAATAAAACCCTCTCTCTTTCCTCCGTACCCAAATCTTTAAAAAACGGGGGGTACAACGAGCAGATACAGATTTTCTGCCGATATGACGTCAAATCGGCGGCGGACCCACAGCACTATCAGAAACGTTGCTATCAGAAACAATGACGTGTTTTGGACGTAATCTCGTCTTTGTTTACGTTAGCAAGCCTCGCTAACACTCGGAGCTAACTTTTGAAGTGTAGTTATGGTTCATTTGTTCTGGAAATGTCATTTTCGAGCCTGAGACCTGGAAAACAGGCTTGGGGCCTAACAGTTAAATACTAGTTTCAAGTCTTTGTCAATGGACCTTGATGTTCATTTTCTAAGTTCTGATCCCATTACGAATAAAATATAGGTCGATACCACAATGTCGTCCGTGTTTCTGTCATAAAACGTTAACCCTTTTGCAGTGTGCTTTTACGTTTATTACCCTTCATTGTAAAATGTTGCCTAAAAATGTATTTTGCAGCTTTCAGTTGTACTTAGTTTGGGTCACTAACAGCCAAAAAGCAGTCAATGCCAACCTTTAGGAAGTTACTTGATGCATGTGAGTGCCAAGAGGATATAGGGCCAAAACATATTCTTGCCAAAACATCTCGTGTTTTCTGTATTACCTTTCCATTGCATCACACTGAGGTCTGCTCACAGAAATAAGCGACTTGTGACTAATGGCTTTAAAAAGGTCACGAGCCAATAAAGTTTGGAACCACTACTGCGAAAATGACTGAAATGTGCAATTTATTACAGCAGTTACAGGAACTTTGTTTCAGCCTAGTAAAGTTAAATAGGGAAATGTGAAAGTGTAGCTCATCAGTTACAGTAATGCAGGATTGTATTTGGAAGAACAGTGAGTTTTCAAGCATTTACCTCATGTGGTTTCATGATGCATTTGTTATGTGCTACAAGCCAGCAGTGGCACACACAACCATCCAATTGTTTACCCTGAGCAGATAATAATCATTATCATTACTGTTCCATTTAAAACATTTGAATTAATCACAAACACTCACAGTGGTTACCCCTTTAGGTGGTGATGAGCGGGATAGTAATATGCAGGACATTTCACTTTCTCGTATTCCTTGAGGATTTTCATTTCATATTCAAACCTTTATTTATCCAGGTGTATCCCTTTGTGATCATTGATCTCTTTTTCAAGGGAGACCTGCTCAAGTAGGTTCCACATGAAACATAAACAGAACAACAAAAGGACATTTTACGGCATCATTACAGGGTTTATAATTTACATAACTATATCCACATGCACAGGTACCAACAGCATCCGATTGAGTAGCATCCAACCGAGCTTTAAAAACATTTAGTGGCACCAGATTGCTCAGTTTCCATTTAATTTGCAGACTGTTCCAAGACAGAGGAGCTGCGCATCTAAAAGCTTTCGTCCCTAAGACAGTCCTAGCAACATTTAATAAAACCACAGCATGCGATCTCAGGCAGAAGCCACGTACAATTCGCCGTGAGATCAGGGAGCAGATGTGGGATGGAAGTTTCCCTAACATGGCTTTGTATATAAAAATGTACCAGTGCCTGGCATGGAGGATCTTTTCCTCCCTGCACAGAAGGAGAGAAACTCTCACTTATGACACATTCATAAAACGATGGGCGCCTTGCTTTGGCAGAGGAGAGAGACAATCCCGAGAGTGAGCTCCTCCATAGAAAATAATGAAAAGAAGCGGGTTTCAAAGGCCTCGTCTGAACAGTAATAGCTATGTTTCCATTCCATACAACTGATGAGCTCACATTGAGCAAACACAAATGTAAATTCGGTGGCTGGAAGCAAATAAACAGGCTGTCTTGACATAAAACCGTGTCGTAAAAACCCACATTATGTCGACTTATTCCAAGGATTGACTAATTTTGGAAAAGAGGCTTTTTGTGAATGCTGTGCTAAAGCAAAACATGTATAATGTCGCCTGGAGGCAATAATAATGATGTGCCATGCCCATGAGTCACAGTGCCAATCTACGACTGAGAATGAAACCCTGTGTTTTCAGTGTGGGAGTGACAGCGCCATGACATATCCCGGGTTGTCATGCGCTGATATTTCAGGGCACCCTACTGACATCAAACACTGTCACTCTGACATTCACACCCGCTGATTTATGTAACAGCAACGGGGAATACAATTCGGCTAAGATTGCTGTCATGATAAAGTGTGACGCTGCTGTTATTGAGCCCCTGCGTTTATTCCTCTTGTGCCACGGCTGCCATTCATTCTCCTCTTCTGTCTGTGATACTGCAGCAGGTTTGGATCGTATAGTAATTGTTGTGGACACGGAGAAACGGACTGAGGCCTGAGTAGCTCTAAGCTCCTGCAGACTTAAGTGGCTGTGGTGGATCAGTAAAGTGCTTGTGGAGGCAGAGGGAAACCGAACCCATCTCGTGTTTCCCGCTCCACAACACAGTCACTGAACTCCATCCTGTCCTTCACTACATATTCAACCCCCTCCCGTTTCCGCCTCTTTAATTTCCTCTTTCCATAAATCTCTCCTAGCCACGTTCCTCCTCCATTTTGTAACTGAGGCATGCTCGGTGCTCATCCTTTCTGTCGAGCCTCCTGAGTCACATTCCTGCAGACCCCCTCTCCATCCATCTTGCCGGCTTTTCAACAAGCGCCGCGCCTCGTGAATGTAACCTCTCCTCCACCTTCTGCGCTCTTATCCCCTCATCCTCCCATCAGTCTCCATCAGGCCTGACTGCTGCCACTTCAGAGCTGTCTGTCCATGCATCTCTTTCTTATTCTCTCCCTCTCCTTCCAGCACACTGTTCCCCCTGTCTCTCTCCATCCATCTCACTCCTGGTAAACACACACTGACAGCAGCAGGGGTTGTAGCAGTGGTGTTGAGTGGGGGGTTGGTGGTGAGTTTACACCATTAAAACCTTTTGCTCGTCTACTATTAGTAAAAGAAGCTGCAGACAGAATTGCTGAATGTCAGGATCATAACAAATACACCAAATATGAGTCATTGGTGTTGTTATATACAAGGGACATTAGCTAGACTTAATTTGTTATCAGAAAGTCACGTTTTTGGGGATTTTATTCTTAATTCAATGTGAAAGAAAAATGTTTTACACGCAATTTTTCTGTTTTATTCAAACTGAAATTGAAAATAATATGAAATTATTATATTATATATAAACGGCTTCCCTTATAACGCCGGATTCATTGGTGTTATTTAAAGTGTTCCCTTTCCTGTATGTGTATTATAGTTATTGGACTGCTTGGTTTTCTTCCGCAACATAGTGACATCACCATGTAACACTCACGATTCTATTGGCTAGAGCTCCATCACATTGTAAGATAGGCTAAGGGGCGGGACATCTCTATAAGAGGTTGACCAATCACAACAGAGCCGGCCAGCTAACCAATCAGAGCTGACTGGGCTCTGGTTTCAGACAGAGGGTGAAAAGAGGTGCTGAACATTAAAGCCTGGAGACATGTCACAGTAGAGACACTACATACCTGAAAATGAGTCCTCTCTTAAGCCCCTGTCACACTGTCCCGAAATTGACACCCGATGGACACACGATAAAGGAAATGTTCAAATTCGGCTGTGATCGTAGCAACATCGGGCCATTCGTGAGGGCATCTTAAGCCATCGTATGACCGCCGGTGGAGTTTCTCAGGCTCCGGCAGCAACTTCGTGAGCGGCAACTTCGTAAGGCACTCGTGAGGGCATCTTGTCAAATTGTGTCATCTTCGTGTTATCATCGGTGCATTCGCCCTCACTCTGATCGGGGCGAATGCCCGATGGCACCGATGATAACAAGATGCCCTCACGATGGCCTTACGAAGGGCACAATGGACACACGAATTCAACACGAAAATGAACCTTCGCAAGGTCCTTCGGCAATTTTTTGGCATGCCAAAGATTTTGCCACCGCTCACGAAGTTTGCTGCCGGAGCCTGAGAAACTCCACCGGCGGTCATACGATGGCTTAAGATGCCCTCACGAATGGCCCGATGTTGCTACGATCACAGCCGAATTTGAACATTTCCTTTATCGTGTGTCCATCTGGTTGTTTTATTGCACAACAAAATCATGTAAACATATTATGTAAATAACCCAATTTATGTTCTGTGAAACTAAAAAGGATATAATATATTATTTTGAATGCGAGTTGACAGCAAGTTGTTGTTGCTATGGAAACAACATGACTGAGAAAACTTAATATCTTCTACATATAAAGACGGAGAAAGTAAAGAACAAAGTCGGAAATATCAGTACTGTATCATAGTATTTTAACATAATTGTTTGTGTTACTTTCGTTGCAGTTGTATGTCTTAAATGTAATGTAAATGTTGCCTTCGTGTATGGTTCGGGGCCATCTTCGTGCGAAATTCACAATTCCATATTCGTGTGTCCATCGGTGTACATTTCGGGACAGTGTGACAGGGGCTTTAAGGCAACATCTATTTCTGATTAAGAAGCCCTTTAAGGCAAGGTATTGCAATTTCTTATCTGCAATATCTGTGTAGCCGGTGTTGAATCTACCAACAGGCCATAGATAACATCCATAATGCATCAGTGGACAATATTGATCCCTAATTCCTCGTAGCCCCCCTCTTATATGGCATTTCAGTGCCTGCCGTTGAAAGTGAATATCCAACGATATTCAAGCTGCAGTTTTGGCCAGGGTGTTGTGAAAAATACATCTGTCAAATTTAGTATAGGGCAAAAGCGCTCAGAACGTTGACAGCTAGAAAGTATGACAAAAAGTTAGAAAAATAAAATAAAAAATAATCAAGTGAAGAAGACATTACCCTTGGAGACTGAATGCAAGATGAAAGGAGCAGGAGGACAGAGCAGGGCACATAGGGAGGAATCAGTGAATCTTTACGGAGCTCCAGCCCAGAGTATAAATCATGAATCATTTACAGTCTCTTCCCTCAGGAGCCTGTGTTTAAATATTAATGCTCTCCATTCAGATCACAGCCACCCTGACCCGCATAGCTAGGGTCTACTCCCCAAGGACGGCATGTATGCCACACACACACACACACACACACACACACACCACACACACACCCACACACACACACACACACACACACACACACACCACACACACACACACACACACACACACACCCACACACACACACACCCATCTATAGGCATGGCTAGAAAATACAGAACGGGCTAAAAAGGCCCGCCATATATCATACAGTCTCTTAGCTATGTGCATATGAAATACACACACAACTATACACCACAACACAAGCGCTACGAGCACCAGGAAAGCGCTATATAAATAACATCTTTTATAAACACAAATACATGCACAGGTGTATGATTTCAGCCTTTTTTTAGGTAAATATTGTAGCAGAATTATGACTAACTTGCCTTCAATGGTGACAGAACAGCAGCTGCATCTGTTTTGAGGGGTGAGAACAGAGGCCCTGTACTACGAAGCAGGATTTACGTTTAGCCGGCTAACTTCAGGGAAAACTCTGGGTTTCCGGTCCTACGACGCTGGTTCTCTTTTTAGCAGGCTAGATCTCCATGGTAACTTGTGCTGTGTGGCTAACCTGGTCGGGACCAGGTTAGCCACACAGCACAAGTTACCATGGAGATCTAGCCTGCAACCTAACCTGGTCGGGACCAGGTTAGGTTGCAGGCTAGGTTGCAGGCTAAGAGCTCAACTCAGTGAAAGCACTGCCTGCTGACCAATCAGAGCTCAGTGTGTGAAGTTTAAAGCGATCAAGTCATATTACAGGAGAAAGGAAATACAGAAAAACTGTAAAAAAAAAGACGGCCGGCAAAAATCACCGACTGTGTGAACGTGAACATTAATAGAATATCACCTCCATCTTCAGAGCAAATCTGACTATTATAACATTAGCGTTAAGAAAGCTACTTAAATATCTGCCACAACATAAGTAACCGGATCAGAGTAACATTAAGTACAGTCCGCGGCATATCACTTCATAATGTATCATATATCTCCTTATCTGAGTCAGCTGAGCCGTATCAGGCCGTGCAACACTCACAGTGTCACATACTGTATGCAGAAGTATTATTTTAAGCAACACATTAAGTTGACGAAACACTCGAGTTAAATGTAATTAAAGTCAGATCGTGTCTTAGACGGGGCAGTGATATCATAAACCTGTTAATGTACGCATTCAAACACTTTTTCTGTTACCAGCTGTATTCACCTTGCAGGTGCAGCTATGTGGCTTTTATCCTGGATAAAGTGTTTAAGTCATGGATGTTTAAAGTTTAACGTCTTCATATTTGTCTAATTATATGGTTCACTTTTCATTCAGGAAGTATGACGCTGCGCTGTCAGTACGCTTCTCCATGTTTGTGATTGGTCGAATGCTCCAGATACCACCCATTTCATGTGAACGTGCACCTAACTAGATAGGACACGGCTGGCTTGAGCGATCCACTTGATAACCAGCGTCGTAGTACAGTTTAGCGAGAGCCCGTATGTTTTGGATTAGGCCAACCGGCTAACTCAAAACATATCCAGGTTAGGTTGAACCAGCTTCGTAGTACAGGCCTCTGGTGGGTGGCTAAAATGAATAAGACATGTTGTTTTCCTCCAGTAACCATCCAGCTCCATCTCAGTGGTAACAGGTATAAGCCGTATCCACAATACATTGACATATCAGAACATTATAATTGGGTTGCTGCGCACAAACCACCAGATTTAGCGTGATAAGGTTGATTTGTTTTAACGTGATTCCTTAACCTATTTGATTTATTTTAGGTATTTAGGTTAGGCAAACAGATTGATATATAAATGTACATTATTTGGCAAACAGTTGCTTGTTTACACATCCAGGAAACACTTAACAACGAGCTAACAATAAACAATGTTTCTGGCCACCTGATGAAAGTAAGCCTATGTTCACTCTCCTCTGTCAGTTCCTTATAACTCCCAAGGGTGATATCAGGCCCTTTAGCAGCTAAATGCTCCATGTGTAAACTAGATCATTACTAACTTACTCTATCTTCCAATATGGGCTGGAGAGGTAACACACAGTGGGTTTATCATATTTAGCATATTTAGCAGGAAACAGCAGCTGCTTACAATGCCTGGAAATTAAGTTGATAAGAGTAGTGAGTAGGGTTGTAAACTTCCGGGAATTTTCAAAGATGGAAACTTTCCACGGGAATTAACGGGAATTTATGGGAATAAACTGGGAATTTTCAAAATGTAAGGTTGGCTCTTCATAGGGAACTAAATATAGTTGGGGGAAAGTATATTTTAGCATAATCTTGACTAAAACAAACAGATGCCATTCAAGTACACTTGAATATCCATTTTACTGAGACCACACAAAGGTTCGCAACAGGCTCACAAATGTGAGAGTGGAAAAACTGGTTGGCATTCGGGCAAACCTAAGACTCTCTGAGCCTGACACAGAGCCATCCTCAACAAGGCTGGACAGTGACACTGAAGACTCAGAGTGTGATGTTGATGAGGCCCAGGAAGAGCCTGTTTGACTGAAAGGGGTTTAGCAACAATGCAGAGGATCGCTTGAAGGAAGATGTGCTTTTGTTTAATGGGACTTTTAGGAGGGAGAAGGGCTCTTTTCATTTCACATTTTGAATGGGACTTTGTGGGGATTTTTAGATGGGGGTGCATTTTTGTTCATTTTTTAATGAGTGGGGTTGGGGGGGATGAGTAACATTTAACTCAACATTCCTGTTTTCGTTCTTCAATTAAACAAATAATTGTTAAATAAAATAATTAAAACTTGTTCTGTCTTAAACATTTATTTTTAAATGTCATGTTTTTTGTTTAATTTTGCATCGAATATTTCCAAAATTCCCCAGCTTAACTTCCCATGGAAACTTTCCAGAAATGTTTCGCCCCTTTGCAAACCTAATAGTGAGTGTGATCAAAACAACAACAAAAACGTTGCATGGCTTAAGACCAAAACAAGGAGCTGAAAGAGGCTAAAAGGCTCATAAATGTAAGTTATCTGATCCATTGCTATAACAGAAACACCCGAAGTGAAGGTCAGATTTGTCTTTCTGTGTATAATCTGTTTTTAGTGTGACGGCCCCAGAGCCTGTGGCCTCAGGTGTGTTGCAGGTCCTGTGATGGCGGTGGAGCTGAGGAGACCAACCAGCATGACTGGGGACACCTGGCCGGAGCCCCAGGTGCTACTTAAGCCCAGCTGCCCGGAGTCACGGCGATCGCGACTCTCTCCGAGGACTGATGTGGGAAACTCGCCACTCGCCCAGCCTCTCACTTTACATCCGGAGCTTGTTTGCAGAACCCACTGCCGTGTTATGTTGTTGGAGTTGCCACAATAAATGTGCCATGGTTTTTGGAAACCCTCGAACGTCTCTCTCTCTCTTTCCGGCATAACATTAGTAGATGTAAAAACTGAACGAACAGCCTTGGGTGTAACTTTTAAGTAATAAACAACCAATGTTTTCAGGAAGATAGCATTGACACTAACTGTGTTCCACACGGGCTACTCCAATATTTGAAACTAAACAAAAGTAAACTTATGAATAGCTAATTAAATAAACACAAAGTTTCTTGAGCAAGACACTTTCTTTGGCCAGCAGTTAGATTTAGTGTGAATCCCACAGTTAATGCTGGAAACTAGAATAAAAAGAAGTGCTCAGAGCAAAACATGGACAAATACTCGCTCTTTCTTATTATCGCCCCCATCTCTTCCAGTCCGTCTTTCTTGTTAACATCGAGGGCCTCTTTCTACACGAAAACGACAATGATTTGACACTAAAACAAGCATTCCTGACATCTTCCGTGTGAGCGCTTCCTCCACCCGGCTCAAGACGATGAGGGATCCTTCTCGAGCTTACGCCGCCTACACCCCAATTACTGTCAGCTCCTGGAGTCTGGAGCATTCTCTTCACGGCACACTTTCTCCTGACATTTCTCTCCTTGTTCTCAACCTTTAATTCCCATATTTTTAGCCCCAAGCGCACTAGCACCTACACGGGTATCTTGCTCATGTTTTGCTTTCTTTTTGGTCTCTGCTTGTGTTTTTTTTCTTTCTTTATCGCTATCTGCTTGACTGGTTCTCTCTCAGTGCTCTTTTAATACAGTTTAGATCAATCTTTCCAAATCAATACTTAATATCAGAAAGAAGCGCTGGCCTTTTGCTGTATGTACTCTGGCGTATCATCAAGACACATGGACCATCGTCTCCGTTCAACCTATTCACACCAAAGTAATGAGATATTGAATTGGACTCAGATACACCGAGGTAAAGCCGATGCCATCCTCAACTGGTGCGCTTCTTAAAACCTAGTCCAGCAATAAAGCACCTGATAATATTTGACATGAGAGCCTCATTTTTCTTCATTTAACTCTTGGTGTCAGGACGCTGGTAGCTTCACACTGATTCCTCCACAAGTGAAAAAGCTGCATAATTGACAGTCCACCATGTATTTCACATGATAAAATGAACCCAATGTCACGACCCCTCTGCGTTAAAAGCGTATTTTTCGAACCACGTTTCGCTTGTTGAAGTGCCTACTTTTGAAATAACTTCTCGTATCTCAAGATATTCCCAGTCTTCCCATTACCCATGCATTACAGGCCTAAGTTTATTGGCTGGGACGAAGAGGCAGCAAGCAGAATTTAAGTATGTCTCTCATGAGCTGTATAATTTATCATGTAAGGAGACTCAAGCTTTTTAATGGGCCTCGGCTCTCATTATCTAGTCTCTGTTTTTCTCGCCATGCCCTCTGAGAGTTCCCCCTAATGGGAGGGACAAATATATTCATATGAGATCATAATTACAGAATTTTTAAGCAATGAGTTTAACCATCAGATGGAGCTGATATCTGCAATCAGGACATGAGCGAGGTGGAGAACAGTTCAATCCGACAGTGTCAGATTTCCCAACAAGCTTATCTGTGATTTGTCTCCACTTCCTGTTTCCATCTGCTTCCTGTCTCTCCGGTGACTGATGGGCCTTTCCAGAAGCTGAGTAGCATGTCAGAGTTGCCGAGACCGATTCTTCTGTCAGGGTTGCCTGTTGGAGCTAGGATCACGACCGTGTTAAATGAACAGAAGCAGATGACTTCTGGAGGAACACTAATTTAATTGAGATGCGCCGCGCCGCTGAATGGTTTCATTTGCATATCCAGATATGAAGAGGCAGAGAAAACAATAGCCCTCACGGGTTAGTAAAGGAAAAGATTGAAAAACAGCGAGGACTTCCATTTGAAACGTGACGGCATTTCCCAAACCAAACTACACTAAAAAATTCAACGACTTTGCACGAGACAGTTCAATCCGCCAAGTACAAACAGCTATTGTAAAAAGGAAGCTAATACAATCAGGTAATTGACAACACATTGAGACATTTGTCCAAATATATCTGGCATTGCTCCATGTGTTGTAGAAACAGCAGCGTCGGATATTCACTTCTCTGCCAAGAGGAGCTCATGCATAAACAACACTGTCATATTTATATAGGCATCCCCGCGGAGTCCTTCCACTATTGTGCTGTTATACTAACTACCTCTGCCTGGGGAACATGACAGTATCGCCACAACACATGCTCTTAAGTGATTAAAATTCACTCTTCCCTTGTAGGCCTCTCTTATCGGTGAGTATTTTGGTGTTTCTTCCGCCGCGCTGAGGGTCACTAGGGGCAGCTGTGGGAAGCAGATAACAAATCCTATTTTTCATTGGCATTGAGTTGGAGCGCACACACAAAAACACACAATGTTTTTGAGGCTGCCCTCTGGAGTGCTGGGTTGATAAAAACAGAATCCCTCCATGGCACTTGAGCGTTATTATTCTCTCTTCTTTCTCCCTCTTATCTGAAGCCTATTGTTGGAACACAAGGTGGTTATTGGGGTTTTTGTCGAGAGGAGAGGAACGCATGGAGGGACAAGCTTTATGCCCTCATTCTCTGCTCCAGTGCCGTGGAGAAAAGCAAATCCACAATATAGGCTCCACCCGTACAGGATTCTGAGTCTCAGAGCAGCTCTCTGAAATGAGAAGACATTTTCTCTGGGTGCAACATCGGAGGAGAGGATTTATTTTCGTGTCGAGGCGCTCTGTAATTGAATAATCTGTGGAGAAATTATATTTTCCCAGTGTTCCCTGGCATACCTTGTCATCACCAGTTAAAGTCATACCCAAAACGGTTTCAGAGGACACTATGAACCTTATACCACCTCTCTCTCTCAGGCAGTGAGTTGTGTGCAAAGCGATGATTAAGTGTTAAGATTGGATTATTTCACAAGACAGCAAGTAACTGAGGAAAACTGAGTGGGTGTTTTTGGTTCAGAAATGTAGTTCTGATTTGCTCGCCTCTTAACTGACATATAGGCTGTATATTGATCCTCGCCCACGTCCTCATTCAGTATACATGTCTACTTCGGTTATGTCAGAGAGGGATGTGTTCAAGTGAGACAGAGAGCCCTCAAATTCATACACACTCATGACGTTGTTAACTTTTCTAGTTTGCAGCCAAGTAAAGTTTTCCTTCTGCTCCCAGCTCTTGGATCTAATGAGGGTTTTAGAAGAGAGAGAGAGAGAGAGAGAGAGAGAGAGAGAGAGGAGAGAGAGAGAGGAGAGAGAGAGAGAGAGAGAGAGGAGAGAGAGAGGAGAGAGGAGAGAGGAGAGAGAGAGAGAGGAGATGCGCTAGCTTTCTGCGAGGCCTTGTTGTGAAATTAAAGGTCATTCTTACTGGATGAGCAACCCTGATACCTCCTATCTCTTCCCTCGCTGGCCAACGGGGGAAATCAAATGCTATTAGACCGAAGAAGCGTCCTTTATCATTGCGGTCATTATCAACTGAATCATCACCCAGGCCAAGAAGCATCATTTAGCCTTCCCATTTAACTTCTCACCAGCCGGTGTGTCAGACATATCCACCAGTGACAATGTGTCCGGCAATATTGGGAGCTGCGGGGGGAATTTTCAGGAAGGAAAGCAAATAGCGGGCCGGAAAAGGACGGAGATTCAAAGGCAGGGCTTGTACAGTATTAGAACAAGGAGAGATAGAAGTTAGAGAGCTGAATGACTTATTAATGCCACTAATGAGGGTAAAGCAAGGTTGAGATGGAGCTAGGTAATATACCTGCTGCGGTATAATTGTTAAAGCGCAATCCCTACTCAAACCAGAGCAGATCCAGAAATAAGAGAATAAGCCCAGTGAATCTCCCAGTTGAGCTTCAGAGGATTTGAATGTGATACAGACACTGATGAGTTGTAATGTAGGAAGTTATGCTTTATGGTAATGAAATACCTTGGGGAAATTACCAAGGAATCAAATTAATACTTGTTTGAAGATGGGACGTTTCCAGTGACAAAACAATTGGCTGTATCTAGTTATGAAAAGTAAAGTCATTATGGAAATAACGGCTTCCTCTTTCAAATGCAATATATAAGAAGTCTATGAGAAAATGGCCCTGCTTTTCACTTGTTTTATTACACAATAAAAAAGTCTCTGATGAGTTTATTGACTTAATTGCTAGTTTTACTCTAAAACCACGATGTTGATTTGTAAATTGTGGTTCTATTTATAGTAACAATTAGTCCATGTTTCCGTCTTGTGTTTTTAAGTTCAAGGAAGTAGGTTGTGTGGGGGAAACTTCTGTAGCAATGGAGACTCAGAGAGACACGAGGAGAGCTGGAGCTTTGATGGCAAACACTGGCGGTTTATTTGGAGTTACGGCCGGAGAATTGACAAGACAGGTGGTGTGTCACGAGTTGACACAGCGAAACCAATTCTGAAGAACTCTTCTGCTCCTCCTTAAGAGCGATAGCAGCAAGGCCGTAGACCTATGCCACGAGAAAGGAGACAGCAAAGAGAGAAAACGATGAACTGGGTCAAAGGTTGAATACCTAAGCAAATTATTCCCTAACAGTTGTAACATTTGGCTTACCCAAAGTAAAACATATATTTTCAGTATTGCACTTATGTCCACCCTCTTGCGTCACTTCCTGTCCAATAAAAAACCAAGATGGTGACGGCCAAAATGCCAACATTGAGCCTTCACAAACCGTATTTCACTATCCAATGGATGACATAACGCTGTCTTCTTCCACTATTCACTACCATACACTTAATGGGAGGAGTCCACAGAAAAGTATCACCCTTTTGGAGTACTTTCTTGCAGTTAGAACGATAAGCTAACTGATGAAAAATATCTCCGAACCAAACAATTACTGCTTGTTTTTCACACAAACCAAGTGATCTTCTGATTCACATTCAGCACAATTCAAGGTAAAGTAAACAAATAAAACAAAACGGGTACACTTGCTTCACGCTTTCAGGTCTAATTGACTTGAAAAGCATCACCAGGATCAGGCAGAAGTGCAAGGAAACAGTTAACAAATGCAGCTAATACATACTACGGCTCCCAGAAGGTTGCTCAGTTGCCTCAATTAGCAGATGATATCTCAGTTCTAAGCAGGGGATCAACACTCAAGCTTTCAGTGTCATATAAATTAGCTCAGGTCCTCAGAAGCTTTAAGTCCCCTGTTCAAAGAAGGTGTTGTATTTCAGTGATATGAATTGTTTGTATCTGCGGATGAGAAATCCCTCAGCAGACTTTTCCTGTCTCTGTAGGAACAGCACAGGTGTACATAATGAAATGAATGCTATCTGTATTCCTGTAAGCTTTTTCTCTTCCAGGGTTTTGCTGTTGTGCTCGCTGACTGCCACATAGCCATTTACTGGAACACATGAATATGACAGAGACATTGTTCCTTTTAAAATAAACATATGGGCTTACCTACCATGACAACACTTGTCCTTATTACGACCCACACTGTAAACAAAAAACAGTTTTTCCCGGAAAATGGACAGTTTTTTATTGTATTTCATAATTACAGGAAATCATATTCAATTTACAAGAATAAACGGTTTATTGAAATGTGTTAAATGTATTTTAACAAATAAAAACTGTAGAAATGGAATACATTATATTATCTGTTTTTTAGCAGTTTTTAAATGCGAATTTAACAAAACTAACCGTAAAAATAAATGATTTTCTGTTGGCAAAATTAGCTGCATTTTCTGTAATTTTACTAAAAATACTTTTGTTATGGCTATAGAGTATATCACTGTCAAATACATAACAAATACTGTTAACTATTCATTAAAAAAAATTATAATTGCAGGAGAAAATCATTGAGTAAAGAATGAAATATTTGTATTTTGCTTAATTTATACCAACTACTTTGATCAACTGAAAAAACACAGGTATTGACTTCCTGTTATAGGAAAAAAAAAAACAAACATTTTAACACATTTTGACTTTCCACTTTATTGCTACATTTGTATTAATTTGAAGATTAAATTGTTAAATATGTGAATTTCATGTTATGAAAACTGTGTAAACCATAGTTAAAAAAAAAAACTTGACTGATATTAACATGTTGGGTGCGAATTCCTACCAGAGCACAATTCAGATATAAAACGATGCCATGAGCCACCAGTAACAGCCATAGACTGTGGGTTATAGGAGACATTTGTCTATGACATGATACATCTATAAACTAGCTCATAGCTGTCAGCATTCACTGCAGGCAAACCTAATTCATATCACTTATGATTTTAAGTAGAAGTAGAAGATATAATGTATTTAAGTTTGTTAGATGGCGCCCTACAATACTTATGGTCAGGAGGCAAAGTATAATTCATGTATTTTTTCTTTAAATGTTTCTTTTATTATCTTTTACTGTTTTTAAATGCCTTTGTCTGAATGTCTTTTATTTTTGTAAAGCACCTTGAATTGCCTTGTGTTGAAAGGTGCTATATAAATAAACCTTGCCTTGCCTTGCCTATAATAGAGAGCCTCAAAGTCGGTATACGTAGGAGGTATATCATTTTTAAATGTCTCCAGTTTCACAAATTTAATTAAAACGGTCATTGGCAATACACATATTAGTCGTTTAGCTTAGAAAGTTGTTGGACAACGTCACAATGTCTGCTGTGATGTAGGCTAATTGTTGTTTTCCTTGATGTTCTCCAGCTTAGTTTGAGTCTTTAGGTCCAATTCAACAGAAAGTTTGTACTGTATATGTGTCACAAATTGGTGAAGATGTTTACTCAAAGTTGGCAATTAAGCTAGTGTTAATGTAATGAACTCCAAAACCGTTTATGCTGTGTAAATGATGCTTTGGGCCTCTTAAGAACTCCATAGACAACCCACATTAATAACACCAAGTGTTGAGAAAAAACAACGTTCGGTTTCACTTGAAAATCATATGCTGTTTATTTCACTTCACTGGATACACTTGTGATGACACACACATGTACTGTTCACTAATGCGACCTGTTCCTGTCCAAGTATCGTTGTTGCCACACTGCAGATTCATATCAAAACTGCTTTAGCTTAATAACATCTACAGTTCATGCATAATACATAGTAAGAAGCAGAAGTAGCAAACGAAAAAATGTCAGTCCTGAGTGTTACAAACAGTCATTAAAAGTTTGGAGCTTTCTCTCAAGACGTGTTCCCAGGATCCAACTAGGTTGACATGAGAACATGACAGTTATTTCCTTTGAAAAATGACGTTGAGGCCTGGTGGAGGAGAGTTGGGCAGCAAAGAGCTTTCTGCGGTTCAAGCGACACTCAGATCAAGATTTTTAAAAGGGCACCCAGCTCCTCACTCCCTTTTCAGAAGGGCAGCTTTGCCAGAGAGTTTTGTGAGATGCCTTGTCTTTTTTTATCAGTGGTTCAAAAGCCCCTGTGCCTCCTCACAGCATGCCTGACACTAATTAGTTTAGCACACATATTATCCATGAGACTTGTGAACCTGCGCTCCCCACCAACTGGGAAGTCGACCAAATAAGAAACAATGATGAATAAACCGTGGTGGATTTTGGAGATAAAAGCGATGATGAAAACGGGGGCACCCATGTGAATTAGAATGTATAATGATGCTAAGAATGGATCCGATTGTGTGCTTGTTTCCATTTAACTACCACCATTTTGGTGAATAATCAAGCAGGAGCCTTGCCTTTTAATATAACAAAGAAAAGAAGAGAATATTTCACTGATACATGAAATACTCGAGTTTTTACCAAAGCACAAAGGTTCCCATTGGAGATACCAGCACTATTTCTACTACATCAGGCACCAAAAAGAAAGTAACTCTGAGCTTTTGTCCAGCCTTGTTATCGCTCGTATTCAAATGCCGCAGCCTCTAAGGAGAAGAGACATCCTTGAGTCCGACTGTCTAACCTGCAAGGCTGACGTTCTGGCTGTCCATTCAAATTGCCGAGGCTGGTATACCAACATCACTAACCTCGCCTTCCCATAATAACATCAAGGGCTTTTTCCCACCGCACGATACCAGAGGGAAAAGGAGTCGGCGATGGTTGTGGGGGACGGACATGGAGGCAAATACAAAATAATTCCCTCTGAAATGCCAGAAGTCTCCTTTGGATGCGCGTTAACAAGCAACCATCAGGCACGAGGCTCTGCTTTATAAAAAAAGGAAGGGGTAAGGGGGTGGGAGGTAAGGCGTTTCAGGTCAGGGAGGGAAAAGAGAAGGGACGTAAGGCCCTGCTATACAGCGGGGGGTTACCTGGTAATTGGGATGGGGAAGTAGTTGAAGGTATTTCAGCGGGGATGGAGTGCTTTCTGAGGAAATGAAGGTTGGACGAAGCAGGGGAACACTGGGGAGAGGCAAAGCAAGAGGGAAGAGAAGGGGAAAGGGCACAAGTGGGGTGTGACGAAGGCTGCTGGTTTGGATGCATGCGGAGAGCGACTTGATGGAAAATTGAGAGGGTGAGGTTGTCGGCAACAGGGGGGAGTAAGAGTGGAACAACAATCATCAAGGTGAGATAGTAGTTACTTTGTGTGCAACCAAAACTAATAAGGGGGAGGGGATTGTGGCGGCAATTCAAGGTAGAGAGATTGGAAGTGGTGAGGTGTTTGGGGCGAAGAAAAAAAGATGAGATGGTAGGCTCGGGGAGAGGAAGATTGCAGGTTTGTGAGTTAGATTTTGCAATGTAATCACAGGGGGAGAAAGTGGAGCAGGGTGTCGGATTGGAGGGGGAGGGGTGGGATGGAGGGGATGTGGAGAGGAGAGTAATGACAGATGGGTGGAGGTAGAAGAGATGCAATTACTCAAGCAGGAAGGGATTCAGGTGATCGCCGGGAAGCTCGGGATTGAAAGATTTAGAGGCGGAGGGGTGTGTGCACACGTCACTCATCCTAAGTCACAATCACTTTCAAATAAGATATCCCTCTATTCACTAGAGCTCCTGATGCCCTTGATCAAGGCTGAATTTGCTATGCATGTTAATTACCCAGACATTATTCATTCAGCCTCCAAATGAATGCATATCCTTGGCACGTGTTGAGGCGGAGGCAAACAACCCCCCCCCCCCCAAACCCCTAGACTCACCCTCAGCCCTGCCAACACTGTGGTGTGAAAAGCCTATTACTAGCCCTCACCATTGCAGAAGAGATTTTGGCCGAGCTCACATGAATGGCCTCTATGCTCTGGAAAATGAGAGATGCTAAATCCCCAAAACCATAACCCAGTTCTTGTGCCTCGTGCACAATAGAAAGCCTTGGAGGAGATGACTCTGAGCCGTCCTCTCATGCAGGCATTAACACCCGTCTATGAACATTTGTTTGACATCACGGCAGCCGTAGATGTGATGAACAGAGTCCGTTTAGGCTGAGATTCTACAGGGGGGGATGGGAGATTATATTCTTATTGCCTGCGCAAAAAATAAAGAAGACGGATGACTTTTGAGATGATTATCTGCATATTATGAAAGAGGAAGCTGAGAGATTTGGACCTGCTCCAAGATGGCTGCCATGAGCTCAACAACATTTTATTTCTATATCTTTCTTCCTTAAGTTTCTCCATATCATGTTTATTTGACTCCCAGAGTCTGTGGTGTCCAAATGCAAGACATATTACTGACACCATAGCATGATGCTTTTTAGATATTTAGGAAGGGGAAGACATTTGTGTACACACGGACCTTTTGGTGCCATTCAGTTCAAAGATGTTTGGGGGTTTTACAAGCACATTGAATGCATGTTTGCAGCTCAGTTATATCGGTACGTCCACACAGCAGCTTTTCAAAAATCTTGAACATCTTGGAGCTGGGCGTGTCTGAAAGCTTGGGGATTTCGCGACCAACAACCAATCACATGAATCTCCCGCCCCCGACACACAAAGCAAAAAACCCCGGTTCTTCTCCACTATTTCTTTTAACATTTTGAACATTTATGAGATTAATGTTTATGGTGCTATTTTATGCTACATTCCATGCTGGCTAATGATACTGTCTATGCTTGCTAGCAACAAAGTAAACTAGCAACGAAGTAAACTGGATATAAAATCCCCAAACAAGCGAAAACCTACCAGTTTCACCCACTGCCTCTGCCACCTCCCTCCGGTTTGTATCCCGGTAAGTAAATAGGGACTGGTCATAAAGAACCGGGTGATTTGCTACCGCAATAATTAAGTTCTCCTCCATTTTTGTGGAATATAGAAATGAACTGCGGGTCTGTCAGATTTGCATAAACGGATCTGATTGGCTGTCGCTTCCAGCTCAGCCTCAAAAGTTGAACATTGTTCAACTTTGGAATCCTGAACATCCTGGAAATCCTGGAAATCTTCGCCTCACCCCCCCACAATGCAGTTCGGCGACAAGCGAGGGAAAGTGACGTCATCCCCATTCAAAGTCAATGGGCGGAGACGCGCTGGAAGCGGTGGACAAATCGCCAAAAGCTGCTGTGTGGACGGGCCGTACGATGTGGTAACAGATAGAAACATAAAGTATACATCGACTATTTAGCTTACGTATATTATTTTAATTATGTTACATACATCACAAGAGAACATAGTTGTTGTCGTTTAATCAAACTGTGACATGTTTCTATACTCTCACCACCTAGTCAACCAACCTAAGACAAAGCAGCATTCTTTTGGACTCGGCTTTTGGTTTGCATCCAAGCCATTTACGAAAATGTTGTGGATCCGATGTAACACTCACAACATTAAAGAATAAGACAAAGAGGAATCAATAAAACACAGAGACAGAGATGGCTGAAGTCACATATTATATATATACAAAGCAGTCTACAGCGTAATGTCCCAGAGTCTGAATCTCAGAGCTTATATGCTACTTCAACCTTCGACCCAGTTCATCATTTTCTCCTCTCACTGTCTCCTCTCCCACGGCATAGTTCTACGGCCTTGCTGCTATCTCTCTTAAGGAGGAGCAGCTTGGGCGCATTGTTGTTGCCAGTATATGACAGAGCAAAAGCCGCCATGAGGTAGTTTTCTGTTCAGGGACGAAGGTTCCCTGGCACACATTATTTTCCTATGGACGAGAGCTCTAGTTAGATTCAGGGTCCATAATGGTTTAGTCTCACTGATGAAGAATGTTGATTATTACACTCTGAAAAAACCTCGAGCTGCAGAAGAGTTCTTCAGAATTGGTTTGGCAACCGCTGTGTCAACTCGTGACACACCACCTGTCTTGTGAATTCTCCGGCCGTAACTCCAAATAAACAGTCAGTGTTTGCCATCAAAGCTCCAGCTCTCCTCGTGTCTCTCTGAGTCCTGACTCTCCATTGCTACAGAAGTTTCCCCCACATAGTTGACCTCTGACATGACACAAGATTGTATTGCATTTTCTCCCCTTGCAAATAATCCCAGGTTCCATTACTCTTTCCTCCAGTAGTACCTTGTGTAGAGAACTCGTTGGTCACAGAAATAGATCAGCCTCTATTTAGAAAACTAAATGGATAACCCATCATGGCTTAAAGGTGGGGTCGGTCATTTTGGAGAAACCAGCTTGAGTGCGCTAGAATTTGAAAATACACAGCTGGGAACAAATCTGCTACTTCCTCACAGAGCCCCTCCTCCAACACACACGAACGCACACATGACCAATGAGGGCACGAGATACGTTTGTGCACAGATGGAAGGCTGACAGGCAGGTAGGCCATCCAGTTACTTTAGCCGGGCCGGCTCAGATCATTGGTCGTGCTTTTTACAGCGCCACGGCTTCCACAGATGTTTTTTTATGGATTTTTTGTCAAAGCACTTCAGATATTCATTGCTATCGGGATGTTAAGAGCATTCCATGGAATATAACAACAAGTGTATCTCGAGCCGGTTTCTCAAACTTACCTACCCCACCTTTAAAGCACATTATTATATAAATTGCTTTTACAAAAACATACAACTTCAATTACATTTGGAGACACTGAACTCATTGCAGTACATTTCAAAAGGAATATTTTCACTGAATCTGTTTATAAAAATACTTTGAAACTAAACTCAAAATAAGTCCTTAGAGCATATTGAATAAGAGTGCCTCAGAGGGAAGGATCTTTGCAACTATAGTCCCAAGCCTGTTCTGGTATAAATATATCAGTGTGACTCATAAGGTGGTCAAGTGAGGGATGGTAATGAACATGTGTTACTGAGACAGAGAAGGAACAGGCATTGGTGTTTATTTGTGAGTGTATGCAAGCCTATAGTAAGCTTCAGCACCTGAGCACACGCTGCTTCATCTGCATGCATGTGTGTGTTTGTTTACATGTTTGTATGAGGATGTGTGTTTTTGCATCTGACAGTGTGAGAGAGCAGATGTTGTGTGTGTGTCTATATGCTCTCTGAATGAACGCATGTGTTTGCAGAGTGCCAGCCAGTGTCTGGTAGATGGAGGTGTTTGGCTTTCATTTGGGCTTCCTTTTCCTCCATGCTTGTCTTGCAGGGTATATAGCTGTGAGACAAACATCAATCTTTAAGACTCTGCTCAGAATGATGATTTACTGGACAGGAGTTTGTGAATGTCTACATTCAGCCGGGCCTTTTGTTTTTGAAGTTGTTGTCGAGAGATCTTGAAGACGCCTAGTGGGATTTATTCATTCCCTTACGAGTAAAACTTCATTTTATAGCTCACTGTCAATCTGTCAATTTGTCAGCCCCCAGGAACCGCTTTTATTTCTAATCACATCAGCGCTGAGATTATCTCGAGGGGGCCAGCAGCCATAATCAATTCTTTGTTATTAATAATTAATCCGCTCCGAGTGATAAAATATTCCGTATCAAGTTCAGATGTTAAATGTAGATTTCTGACAAAATCAAGTGGAAATTGAACCATATATTTCTGTTTATGCGGCTCATCATTCGCTTTGAAAGGACGCCAAAGTGACAGGTCGAGCTGAGGAGGCACAAAAGTGCACGGTGAGATGGATGGAGTCGTCGTGCACGGGAATACTGATCATTAGCCCGTGAGGAATGAAAACAAGGATGCAGAGACAAGGCCGAAAGAGAGGTGAGAGTGCTAGGCTTAATGATAGCGCTACAGGCAGCAGACACAGGGTCAGTGCTAAGCTTAACATGAAGCACACTAATTGTATCGTCCCTGCATACCTGCTACCATCCATCACCATTGAAACTAGGAACAAAACTGAACTGCAAATCCATATTGATAGCTCAGAGAATGACACCACGACAGAAGAAAGCTGACCTGTATTCTCTTTTGAAACAGTTTCTGTGTAATCGGCAGAAACATTTTCCCGCAATAAAACGAGGAAGAAGGGGGGGGGGGGGAGGGAAATAAAAGATCACCTCAGTGTACTCACTTCCTGAGTTGGCCTCAAGGTTAAGATGGCTCGTTATTTTTTGATGGTCCTCGTTAAAGACGCGGAGAGCTCGCGGGGAAGTATATTATATATTTGAGATGTCCTTTTTTTCTAGGGCACTAAAAGGTGTTCCACAGGGCTCCATTCAGGGTCCCGCCTGATCCTGTTCGTCTCAAGTGTCCACACACACTCTTACACACACTCAGCTCAAGGTGACCCCCACCCAGAAACCCTGAAATTCATACTTTTTCTCCCCATGCAGAGAGGGAGATGGTTTTATTTCCTTTGAGGATTAATCTGTGTGTGCTAGAGAAGCGTGTGAATGTTTGAAAAGAAGCCTTATTACTTTTCAATGACACTCTAACCCCGTTTTCCATTATTATTTTTCATAATAATGTTCAACTTGGGATGGCGTCATGAACGACATTGAAATACAACCTCCCAGATGAAAGTTTTGTTTACCTTTCATGTCGATGTGTATCTTGTGATAGTTATTGTTATTGCACTGAGAGAGCAGGAGGAATATTCTCAATATATTTTCTTTTTCCTCCTTCGTTGTATATAATTCATTATCTCAGAGTAGTTCCTATTCAAGGGCATTACTCAGAAAAGTCGTTGGGATGTTGTGCCAAATTGGACTGTTGAGCATCTGAATAATATCCAGCCAATCAGGAGCTAGACATAATACCAAATCTGAGATGTAAAGTCCTGCTTTGAGAGTCAGTTCATTAAGTGAGACTTTGAATTCTAACTATCTGATGTAGAGGTGTGCGAATGCAAGGGAACTTATTTAACTAGTGTGTTCTCCTTGGTAGATTTGGAGAAGGCGTATGACCGGGTTCCCAGGGAGTTACTGTGGGAGGTGCTGCAGGAGTATGGGGTGCGGGGGTCTCAGGGCCATCCAATCTCTGTACTCCCAAAGCGAGAGCTGTGTCAGGGTCCTCGGCAGGAAGTCGGACACATATCCGGTGAGGGTTGGCCTCCGCCAGGGCTGCGCTTTGTCACCAATCCTGTTTGTAATATACATGGGTAAGATTTCGAGGCATAGTCGTGGGGGAGGGGGTCTGCAGTTTCGGTGGACTAAGGATTGCACCACTGCTTTTCGCAGATGATGTGGTCTGCGACCTTCAGCTGGGATGAGGATCAGCACCTCCAAATCTGAGGCCATGGTTCTCAGCAGGAAACCGATGGACTGTCCACTCCAAGTAGGGAATGAGTCCTTACCCCAAGTGAAGGAGTTCAAGTATCTCGGGGTCTTGTTCTCGAGTGAGGGAACAATGGAGCGTGAGATGGGTCGGAGAATCGGAGCAGCGGGAGCGGTACTGCAGTCGCTTTACCGCACCGTTGTGACGAAAAGGGAGCTGAGCCAGAAGGCAAAGCTCTCGGTCTACCGGGCCATTTTCGTTCCTACCCTCACCTATGGTCATGAAGGATGGGTCATGACCGAAAGAACGAGATCGCGGATACAAGCGGCCGAGATGGGTTTTCTCCGCAGGGTGGCTGGTGTCTCCCTTAGGGATAAGGTGAGAAGTTCAGTCATCCGGGAGGGACTCGGAGTTGAACCGCTCCTCCTTCGCGTCGAAAGGAGCCAGTTGAGGTGGTTTGGGCACCTGGTAAGGATGCCACCTGGGCAGGAGAAGATGGATGGATGGTTCTCCTGAGATCCAGAGTTCACTTCTGGCCAAAATAGCAGCACAATTATGTTGAGAAACCAAGCCAACGAATGAAAATGAGGGGTGAAAGGAGAAAATAATGAATAGGCGCTTTAAGACATGCAGGGAGGAAGAAAGGCATAAAAGGCATTTAAAAGGCATTAAATCACACCCTTTCCATGCAATATTAAAACCGCAATGAAGCTTTGGGTCTTTGCCTTGCCACCTAACTGGCCTAACAAAGCTTGTCCACCTCATTTGTAGCTTCATTGCTCTATCTTCTTTTCATGTTCCCTCTCTCTTTTCTTATTTTAACTTTCCTCAATCCCTCACCTAATTTGCCAGGCAACTATTTCACAGCTCATCACACTGCCACGTAATGGCCATGTTTGCTAAAGTTGGCTGCAGCTTTAACTGGTGAATGAGATCCTGTATTTCAGTAATGAATGAAATATAGGTACACAAATGATTTGATTTTGCAGGAGAATTACATCTGTTTAACAACAAAAAACATCCTTAAGCATTAATTATAACAAAAGTAAAACTCAAACCCTCTTCATTAAGCTCTATAGGTTTGATTGACTCCCATATAAATATATATACAAAAGAACAACAAGTGTTGCTGTAGGGTCAATATGCTCAAATCAAAAGCTGATTGTTTTATAATGCTGTAGCTGGTGAAGGATGAGGTCATGTAAACTACTTTACAGTGTAACATAATGTAAAGTAAATAGTAAGGTAAGGCTAATTCAATAATGTGCAAACTGGTTAGATATAAAGCCTAAACACCAGACTGCACTGGTATACCACATTTCAACATTAGGTGACAAATTCACCAACACTCAAAAGAGCAGCTAAAATTAGAGCAGCTGGTCAGTCCACCTTAAGTGATCCTGGGTCAAAGTCAATCATTTTGGGGCAAGACATGCACTACGATAATGAAGAGTTTTAGCATTTATTCATAAATAGCCTAAATTGTACACACAGTGCATTGCTATAAAGCACATGTGTCAAACTCGAGGCCCGGGGGCCAAATCAGGCCCGTGGTGGATTTAATTTCGGCCCGCAGGATAATTTCTAATTACTATTAGATCTGGCCCGCCGGTATATTGCACGCACACCTTCACTCCATCCTGAGGGTCTCCTCCGCTCAGAGCCTGAGCCCAAACATTGATGACCTTGCACCCAAGATGAGATGCCAAGTATCTGCTTGAGCTAGCATCACAGAGCAGCACACTGAGTTTAATGGATGTTTCCTTCTGCACTTTTTCTCACGACAGCAGGGCATGTTGGTTTTTCCTTTGAGGGAAATAGTTTTGTTGAAGCTGTTGTTGGCCTGTGGGAAAATGTAATCATAAGAAATGAGTCTGGAAAAGCTGCAGATAGAGCCATAAGAAATGAATGCAACTGATTATTGAATGTTTAATGTTGTTTTTATAGGCAATCATTTAAGCTTTGTTAGTTCCAGGTTTAATATGTGCAATAAGTTCATTTCAATACGTTTTGCAATAAACATTGAACCAGTCCGGCCCTCCACTAGTACCCTTTTTTTTATTTTGACCCTATGTGTATTTGAGTTTGACACCCCTGCTATAATGTGAGCTATCTAAAGCTTGACAGTCAGCACAGGTTGGGGATGAAGCCTATTTTTTAATATGAAGAATGAGTTTATGAATTTGACTACAGCAAATGGGGATCCTACAAAATGAAAGTAGTTAAAATGATAGCTGTCTGATAAATCTAGTGGAGTAAAAAGCACTATATCTCCCTCTAGCTCATATTATTAAAAGATGACCTCAAGCACTTGCCTAAAGCAGTGAGAGTCCATTTTCTCAGAGGTAAATTCATGTCTAAAGTGAGCTGCTCAAGTTGAAGAAATCTCTTGCAATATGTGCTTCACTAATTAAAGAAAAATGCATGATGGAGGGAGATGTTGACATCTTTGGGAAAGTCATTTTAAGCCAGTTTTCCCCTATCTGTCGGTAGCTCTCTGCTAGATGCCGTCGACTGGAGCCTTGCCAACCCCATTACTCCTACAAGACTGTAACTCGCGGGCCTCATTGACAGGGACGTGACAACAAGCATTTAAACAGAGAGGAAATCATTCATCATTAACCGTGCATCCATCGAGGAGACAAACACATCTGTGCCAGAGATAAGACCTCCGCACCTCTTCTACACGAGCTCCTCAGCTTCCTCACCTCTGCTTTGCTTTTGTGTTGTGTGGGAATGCTAAGTGGCAAATGTCCTTCATAGATCCTTGTTCAGAGCCTCCCCAGGGTGCAGCGAGGGAGACAGAGAGGTGAAACACAAACTGCTACAAAGAGGAGGACACTGGTAAGACTTTTACAAAGGGCTCTTAGATATGGCTGGGTGTTTTGTGTAATAGCTTCTTTGAAGAGCTTTTCTGGGGAGAGATTCTAAAAGCCTGCAGTAATCCTTCCCTCGCCATGTCTGGGTCTGAATCAGCATCAGCCCAACAGCGGTACAATTAGATAATCTCCTCTCATGTCCCTCTGCTCGATTCCATCAGCGCCGTCTTTACCTCCGTTCGGAGACATGCTCTTTAGACCCTGGCTTTGCAGTGAGGCTAGCAGCCTACACTTCTGCATTTGTTTGATTTCATTAAAGGACATCTATTATGCAAAATCCACTTCTTCATGTCTCTTCTACATCAACATGTGTCCCCTCTTCTCCATGTCTCTTCTACATCAACATGTGTCCCCTCTTCTTCATGTCTCTTCTACATCAACATGTGTCCCCTCTTCTTCATGTCTCTTCTACATCAACATGTGTCCCCTCTTCTCCATGTCTCTTCTACATCAACATGTGTCCCCTCTTCTTCGTGTCTCTTCTACATCAACATGTGTCCCCTCTTCTCCATGTCTCTTCTACATCAACATGTGTCCCCTCTTCTTCATGTCTCTTCTACATCAACATGTGTCCCCTCTTCTTCATGTCTCTTCTACATCAACATGTGTCCCCTCTTCTTCATGTCTCTTCTACATCAACATGTGTCCCCTCTTCTCCATGTCTCTTCTACATCAACATGTGTCCCCTCTTCTTCATGTCTCTTCCACATCAACATGTGTCCCCTCTTCTTCACGTCTCTTCTACATCAACATGTGTCCCCTCTTCTTGATGTCTCTTCTACATCAACATGTGTCCCCTCTTCTCCATGTCTCTTCTACATCACCATGTGTCCCCTCTTCTTCATGTCTCTTCTACATCAACATGTGTCCCCTCTTCTTCATGTCTCTTCTACATCAACATGTGTCCCCTCTTCTCCATGTCTCTTCTACATCACCATGTGTCCCCTCTTCTTCATGTCTCTTCTACATCAACATGTGTCCCCTCTTCTTCATGTCTCTTCTACATCAACATGTGTCCCCTCTTCTCCATGTCTCTTCTACATCACCATGTGTCCCCTCTTCTTCATGTCTCTTCTACATCAACATGTGTCCCCTCTTCTTCATGTCTCTTCTACATCAACATGTGTCCCCTCTTCTCCATGTCTCTTCTACATCAACACGTGTCCCCTCTTCTTCATGTCTCTTCTACATCAACATGTGTACCCTCTTCTCCATGTCTCTTCTTCATCAACTTGTGTCCCCTCTTCTTCATGTCTCTTCTACATCAACATGTGTCCCCTCTTCTTCATGTCTCTTCTACATCAACATGTGTCCCCTCTTCTTCATGTCTCTTCTACATCAACATGTGTCCCCTCTTCTTCATGTCTCTTCTACATCAACATGTGTCCCCTCTTCTTCATGTCTCTTCTACATCAACATGTGTCCCCTCTTCTTCATGTCTCTTCTACATCATCATGTGTCCCCTCTTCTTCATGTCTCTTCTACATCAACATGTGTCCCCTCTTCTCCATGTCTCTTCTACATCACCATGTGTCCCCTCTTCTTCATGTCTCCTCTACATCAACATGTGTCCCCTCTTCTTCATGTCTCTTCTACATCAACATGTGTCCCCTCTTCTTCATGTCTCTTCTACATCACCATGTGTCCCCTCTTCTTCATGTCTCTTCTACATCACCATGTGTCCCCTCTTCTTCATGTCTCTTCTACATCACCATGTGGTCCCCTCTTCTTCATGTCTCTTCTACATCAACATGTGTTCCCCTCTTCTTCATGTCTCTTCTACATCAACATGTGTCCCCTCTTCTTCATGTCTCTTCTACATCAACATGTGTCCCCTCTTCTTCATGTCTCTTCTACATCAACATGTGTCCCCTCTTCTTCATGTCTCTTCTACATCAACATGTGTCCCCTCTTCTTCCATGTCTCTTCTACATCAACATGTGTCCCCTCTTCTTCCATGTCTCTTCTACATCAACATGTGTCCCCCCTCTTCTTCATGTCTCTTCTACATCAACCCCTCTTCTTCATGTCTCTTCTACATCACATGTGTCCCCTCTTCTTCATGTCTCTTCTACATCACATGTGTCCCCTCTTCTTCATGTCTCTTCTACATCAACATGTGTCCCCTCTTCTTCATGTCTCTTCTACATCAACATGTGTCCCCCTCTATCTTCATGTCTCTTTCTACATCAACATGTGTACCCTCTTCTCCATGTCTCTTCTCATCAACTTGTGTCCCCTCTTCTTCATGTCTCTTCTACATCAACATGTGGTCCCCTCTTCTTCATGTCTCTTCTACATCAACATGTGTCCCCTCTTCTTCATGTCTCCTCTACATCAAACATGTGTCCCCTCTTCTTCATGTCTCTTCTACATCACCATGTGTCCCCTCTTCTTCATGTCTCTTCTACATCACCATGTGTCCCCTCTTCTTCATGTCTCTTCTACATCACCATGTGTCCCCTCTTCTTCATGTCTCTTCTACATCAACATGTGTCCCCTCTTCTTCATGTCTCTTCTACATCAACATGTGTCCCCTCTTCTTCATGTCTCTTCTACATCAACATGTGTCCCCTCTTCTTCATGTCTCTTCTACATCAACATGTGTCCCCTCTTCTCCATGTCTCTTCTTCATCAACTTGTGTCCCCTCTTCTTCATGTCTCTTCTACATCAACATGTGTCCCCTCTTCTTCATGTCTCTTCTACATCAACATGTGTCCCCTCTTCTTAATGTCTCTTCTACATCAACATGGGTCCCCTCTTCTTCATGTCTCTTCTACATCAACATGTGTCCCCTCTTCTTCATGTCTCTTCTACATCAAACACTTCAGAGACATGTTTTGTACCTGAGACCTATAATATATTGATGAAAAACAGTATAATAGGGGACCTGTGTGTGACACCGCCGGCAAGCAATGTTATTAGCACAGTGCTATACGTCAATCAGAATGCAGAGGGAGGCCTGATACGAGAGAAGTGTTTTTCATTATTGACTCACCGCCAAGGGAGCTAGGGTTGGCCGATCGGTAAGACATCCATCTGTGTTGTAGGCCCAAAGCAATGGTTATATTGGTTTAGCTCATCTCGCAACATTACGCTAATCACTCCTCTACCTGCATGGAAGTGATGGCGAGGATGCTTCCCTACATGCTGTATCTATAGCTTTCAGTGCAAAGTCTCTATGGACACTTGCTAGGCCAGATGGTTTGAGTCCAGACTGAAATGTCTTTTGAAATAGAGCCATTACAGTTTGTACAGACATGCATGGTCCTCAGAGGATGCACTGTAATACATTTGGTGATCTCTTAAAGGTCCCCTATCATACTGTTTTTCATCAATATATTACAGGTCTCAGATATATACAGAACATGTCTCTGATTGGCTGAAACACCAAACAGATCATTGCAGCATTACCCATAATCCCCTCTGTTTCAGCCCTGTTTCCAAAGTGCTGATTCTCTGTCTGTTACTTTAGATGAAAATAAGGAGCCCCTCCCCACGCCCCTCTGAGAGAGATTTGGTTACAAAGAACTCAATGGTGCTCTAGGAGGAGATTCAGGTGATAAGGGGGGGGGGGGGGTTACCTTGGTTGCTGATTGGCTAATGGTTACACAAGACAAAACATCGTTATGACATCATAAAGTGGCCAAAATCTGATCAGCTCTTTTTCAGACAGGTTTTTATAGAAATTGATCAAAAAGAGAGAGAATCTTTGTTCCTGAAACTTTCAGAGTCTCTTTCCACAGAGGGGACACATGTTGATGTAGAAGAGACATGAAGAAGAGGGGACACATGTTGATGTAGAAGAGACATGAAGAAGAGGGGACACATGTTGATGTAGAAGAGACATGAAGAAGAGGGGACACATGTTGATGTAGAAGAGACATGAAGAAGAGGGGACACATGTTGATGTAGAAGAGACATGAAGAAGAGAGGACACATGTTGATGTAGAAGAGACATGAAGAAGAGGGGACACATGATGATGTAGAAGAGACATGAAGAAGAGGGGACACATGTTGATATAGAAGAGACATGAAGAAGAGGGGACACATGTTGATGTAGAAGAGACATGAAGAAGAGGGGACACATGTTGATGTAGAAGAGACATGAAGAAGAGGGGACACATGTTGATGTAGAAGAGACATGAAGAAGAGAGGACACATGTTGATGTAGAAGAGACATGAAGAAGAGGGGACACATGATGATGTAGAAGAGACATGAAGAAGAGGATAATGCGTAATAGGAGACCTTTAATTTTTCATCTAGCATCACAATGACTTTCCGGTTTTATGAAATGTCTGTAGAACTTTAAGATGGACTGCATTGAAATGTTCTAAAGATATTCAGGGTGCCCAGTGGATCAATGACGTTGGTGAGGTCTTGACACATCTCGTAGCAGGTCAAGGCTTTTTTTTTAACTTATTCTATGAAATATATCAACATCTATTAGATAGATGGACATAGAGTAATATGGAGTCTTTTTTTAAGAAGAATACTGACGTTGTATAACCTTTTTTCTTCTGGAAAACATGCAGCAAAGTAAATGTGGGTATTTTTTTATCTCTGAGTGTCTGCAGGTCGACCTCCTCTTCCCCCTTTTCATTACATATTCCTGGGTAAAGGTCACCCTTTAAAATAAATCTGCCTAATGTAGCGTGACTGGTTGCACAGCAGTGTGTTGAGGACTGAGAAAAGGAGGGGAACTAAACTAATAAAAAATCTATTTGCACACATCAGTGCCTCAGGAGATAATGTGTGGGCTTGCTGATAATACAAGCATGCGAACACTCGACAATGAGATTGTGATCACGGGAAACACGACACCAGCTTAAAATCAGCATGGTAGCATTTGAATTGTCAGCATGTAAGGATGCTGATGTAAGCTATTAGTTCAAACAGTATAGGTATTGACTGATTATGAGACAATGGGCACAATCGAAATGCCCCACTACTACTCAAGGGAGTCCTTTGTAACCGTTTTGGTCTTTTTGTCGTTTTCTGAATTTCTTTGTAGTGTTTTTGGGGTAATATTGTGTCTCTTTGGAGTCATTTTGCATCTTATAATGGTTGTTTTGCTCGTTATCAAAGTCATGAGTCTTTTTTCTGTCTATTTGAGTCTCCTGGTATTTGCTTGAGCCTCTTTATAGTCCTTAGGTGCTTTCACACCAAGTACTTTGCTGTACTTAGTTAATCAGAACTCTTTAGTTCTGAGGAGCCGATCGCGTTCACACCGGAATAAGTCCCTGGGGGAGGATTAGGCAAATGAAGCCGCTGACGTCCCTTCTTCTTCTTCTGCTTTGGGTTTACTGGCAGGCCGCAAACAACTTCACGGCGTAAACTGCCACCCGAAGTCCCCGGCCGGAAGTCCCCAGAGTTGGGGACTGGCTTCAGTAGAAGCTGCTGGGACTCCCAGCAGCTTCTACTGAAGCCTTCAGAGTAAATCGCCAGAACGCCGACACCTCCTCATCTCCACAGCTCCCATGTTTTCTTTTGTGTTGCCATAAGTTAGTCTCTCTCGGTTTGTGCACTGGGCTAATGCTAATGCTAATAATGCTAATGCTTCACAAAACTTTTTAAAGAGTTTTACGGGGCGTGGTTTGCAATCCGCCCAACCAATCAGAAATGGGAACCTTTTTCTCCCATGAAAGTTCCTGCTCTCTAGCAGGGACTGAAAAGGGGGTGGAAAGGTTTTGATGAACTAAATTCTAGTTCTGGATTTTTTTGGAGTGAACGCACATTTTCGGAACTATAGCCTACTGGGAAAAGTACTCCGGTGTGAAAGCGCCTATTTATGTCTCTTTGTACTTGTTTTGACTCTTTCCTAGTCATTTTCCATATTTTTGTGGTTTCTTTGCAACTCTTTGAGTGGCATTTTGCAGGTAAAGGCAAGGATGGGCTCACAATGCTTTTGGTTTATAAACCTGTGGCTGGTAAACCCTTTCATCCATAGTGATCGTGAGTACAGTCTCACAGATTGGCTAGTGTGATTGTAGACTGTCTTGTTTCACTGAACTGTCACAGTGGGGTATATTGCTTTGTAGTTTTCTTGAACCACCTGCCAGTATTATTATATACACAGTGAAATATGCACGCTGTGATTTGATCCCACATATCCCTGGGCAGATTAGGGCAGTGTCAGTACAGGATTATCCGGGTAATTCATGTAATGCTGCTTCACCACAGTTAATTTCCCAGTGGATGAGCGCAGAGAGTTGAGTTATACGGCAGCACGAGCTCCCCAAACTACAGTGTATCATTCTGTTACACTTCTCCATCTCATCTACAGGTTTGATATGCAAACAACAAGACATTCTGTCTTAACGGGCTGTCGTGGATTTATTATGGGCATAAGGCTGCGGTGATTAAGGTGTGGAGCCGCTTTTGCATTGAGCGGTGAGCGGCTGAATGCAAATAGAACATTTCTAATTGTTAGGCAATCATAATGCATTCTGAGCTCCAATCATCATTGTCATCTCTCTCAGGTATGATGTTAAAATAGGGGAATAGCAATAGACGCAATAGAAAAGTCAAATGCAGCTTGTGGAAGACGGGCGAACATTTAGTTATAACTGCGTTTCTCTTTAAGATGAGCTGATTAACGTCAAGCCAAAGCATAAGGTGACGCTAACCTCCACGGAGCCCATGTTTTTGGTGAGGAGGCCACTGGAGAAGCTGGACTCTCATGTAATTATCCCTCCCTGTGGAAATTAAAGATGACCTTTAGGTAGGGAGCTGCTAATATAATTCAGTGGAGAAATACTGTAACTCATATTCCTTCGCAGAATGTACCGTCAGCAATATTGCAGCTGATTTAAGGCACGACGTGAGGTTGTGAAAGGTCTTCTTAGAGTTTTTTCACTGGGTTGGTAAAATGTCTACGGTGTAAGTAGGTAAAATGGCATAGAGGTGTGAGGGAAAAGCTATACAAATGTGTGGTTGTGCTTTAAAAAAATACAGAAGAAATAATATATATGGATCGGGTCCTGGAGAGACTTTAACAAGCCACTGCCACTTTTGCATTGGCTGAATTGCCACCCATGCATTTCATCGTAAGGCACTTTCGAGATAATCATTTGACAGGCTGCTGCAGCCCTATTAGCCCTCGGATTTTTTAATTGGCCGGGCAAAGTGTGTGCGAGGGGGGGCTTCTGCTCTAGGTCCACCCTGTGTCAAAATGAATTCTTAATTTGGAGAACATTTCCTTTTTTTAAATACACCACAGAGGATCCATGCATCTCTGTAAACCTGCACACACACACACACACACACACACACACACACACACACACACACACACACACACACACACACACACACACACACACACACACACACACACACCACACACACACCACACACACACACACACACACACACACACACACCACACACACACACACACACACACACACACACATCACACCACCACACCACACACACACAGCACACACACACACACACACACACACACACACACACACACACACACACACACACACACACACACACACACACACACACACACACACACACACACACACACAACACACACACACACACACACACACACACACACACACACACACACACACACACACACACACACACACACACACACACACACACACAGTAGGAAGCCAGAGAGTGCTGCTGTCAGATGGAGACGGAAAGAGGACGGAGAGATTAAATTCTGCCAGGGGTTTTTTTGTCTGTGAGATTGGTTCTTAGCGTCCCCAGCTCCCTTCACACCCCCTATTAGCGCGGAGAAGAAGGGAGAGCACGGAGGGAGGGCTGGAAAAAGAATAGGAAACCTCAACAGAGACAGTACTCGGTGGATACTTAACAATGTTATTAATCCATTAATCCTTGTTTGACATTTGCCAATGCATCACCCCTGATTGCTCCTTCTTTTACAGCTGCAGGCTACAGAGGCTTTGTGTTTTTGTGTAACATCTTTTTCCCCCCATATTAGCTTTGCAGGGTCCTCAAAAGAATGGAAAGGTGATGAAAACGCACCAAAGTGAGGACATGTAGTTTGTCTCCGAATGCACGGGGCGAAAGGTTCGGGGTTAACACGATAAATCGTTTCTGGAGGTCTGCCATCCTTCGGCTTAACACTATTTGGAGTAATAGCATTATCTAAGAGCTGAGAAAACGACAGCCCGATGGCAGCAGCTTTAAAGCTAAATGGTTATTTGAAAGTAAATACTTGTGTCTTTATAAGAAATAAAGTAGGTATGAATAACTTCTGTACGACCAAGATCAGCTAAATCCATTAGAAACAACGTCAGAGTAGTAACCTTATCTTTTTTATTTATTACGGTAAACAAAATAGAAAAAAGTTGCGTCTTCAGACTCACACAAAGAGTAACATCAGCTTTGACTCGGAGCTGTATTTCTGATCGGTTTACAAGTTAAAGCTCAATATTCACTTTCCTATTACCTCAAGTTTGGGTCCCACCAACTCCTGGATGGCACTGTCAGCAACACAAAGGATGTACGAAAGATTAAACGGTTGTGAGTCCAAACATAAGCTATTTTAGAATAATATGCCATCAGACAGTTCCTAGCGACGGTGAAATAATAGGCGCTTTCACACCAGAGTACTTTTACCCGTACTTTTCCCGTTTAGTTCCGTTAGTGCCCGGAATTTTGCGTTCACACCAAAAAGAGAACTTAGTTCAGAGAACTTTTACTCCCATTTGTAGTGCCTGCTAGAGCGGTGGGACTATCCTGAGGAGAAAGAAGTACCATGTTCTGATTGGCTGGGCGAATTGCAAACCACGCCCTGTACAACTCTGAAAATTGTTTTGAAGCCGCCATTGTATTTGCTGGCATTAGCATTATTAGCATTAGCCCCGAGCACCACGGAGATAGAATGACTTATGGCAACACAAAAACATGGGAGCGGTGGAGATGAGGAGGTGGCCAGTCCCCAGGGTGGCAGTATACGCCGTGAAGTTGTTTGCGGCCTGCCAGTAAACCCAAAGCAGAAGAAGAAGAAGTGACGTCAGTGGCTTCATTTGCCTAATCTTCCCTCAGGGAACTTATTCCGGTGTGAACGCGATCGCCTCTTTAGTTCCATGGGGGTACTAAGTGCTGGGAACTAAGTGCTGGGAACTAAGTGTTGAGAACTAAGTGCTGGGAACTAAGTACGGCAAAGTACTTGGTGTGAAAGCGGCTAAAGTCATTATGTGGTTAAGGCAGCTAAACTATAGCTTCTACCCTAATTGCACCACGATAATTAATTCGGTTATATGTAATTTGGTTAATTACAATAATGAAACTCTTTTAAAAAATCTTGACTCAGTGGTTCAACGTGTTCATAGTGATCAAATCATCCACAGCAATCTATCAAATCAGCACAACATACCTAAGAATTGTCCAAGTCTCTCTGAATAAAAGCGTCCAATGTAATATTGTATCGTTTGTTTTTCTAAAAACTGCTCAGGTTATACAAATCCAATAAGTCATGCACGTGTGAAAATACCTTGTGACATCTAACACTTATTTATTATAGTAGACAACACTTATTTTAACGAGTGAAATTCATTTTTTCACTAAGCAGGGTTATTAGCAGTGGAAATCTTTCTAGCTTTATGGATCGCTTTGAAAACTAAGGGTTAGAAATGCATAGCGGATACACTGCTGTAAATACACAAGGAGATCCATATGGGGAGTGATCTCTCTCTGATCCCCAAGTAGCCAAGATATGTGTATGTTTTATGTAATATACAGAATATACTCCCAGAGTCAGTTATCAATACTATATAGGAGTCTCTAGAACTGATCCAGACTCTGAGATCCAGCAGGACTGCAGGCAGAAGCTGTGAAAACTTTATTTAAAAGGATCTCGATGAGACGACCGGATGAGGCGTTTGATGACCGTCAGAAACTACGTGTTTTACAGCTGTTTCCTGTGAGCAGTTATAAAGGGGTAAAAATAGTATTCAGACTACCAAAACATCATAAGCCCTTTCTCATTTCTCAGTATTCCCCTCCTCGACTTTTAAAAAACCTGTTAATCAAGCTCCACGGATCTTGAAAAAACTAGAACTCCAAGTTGCATAAAAGATACATAAGTCTACTTTCCATGACTCCAATAAGTCATGATATAATGCATATATGTTTAATATGTGTCATTATTAATCAAATACAGCCATTACCGTTATTAATTATACATACATGTATTAGTCTCTGGTTAATATTTAAAAATGTCTGTGTCTTACTGTATTTCCAGTGCGGCTCTTTCTCCTCCACATTTCTTCAACAATGTTTTTCCCGAAGCCTAGCGTGATATGTTTGTCACGATCACACAGCGTTTTTCACACTCTGCTGTGAAATATAATGACGTTTACAGGCAGGGTGTTGCAGGGCTCATCAAACACGTGGTTTTCTGTCTCTTTTTTATTTAATTATGTCAAAAATGTTAATAACAAGCTAACCTTTAAACTAAGGCTGTCAGTCGATTCAAATAGTTAATCGCGATTAATCGCACATTTTTTATCTGGTCTAAATGTACCTTAGAGGAATATTTTTCAAGTTTTTAACATATGAGTGGACAAATATGCTTTATGCAAATGTTTATTATCATTTCAACAATGACAAATATTCTCATGAATATTAAACACTACAACCTCTGAACATTACAAATATTCGCCTCAATTCAACCTGGAACCTCTCTCATACAATAATACAATACAAAGTGTGTGTGTGTGTGGCCTAGCATTACTATACTTGTGAGGACCTAAATCTGTTTACACAGTCACGTGTGGGGACTCGCCTCCCTTATGGGGACAAATTGGAGGTCCCCATGAGGGGAATCATTAATTTTAGGGTGAAGACTTGATTAGGTTTAGGATTAGGATTAGGCTAAGGGTAAGGGTTAGGTTTAGGGTTAGGGTAAGGGTTAGGCATGTGTTGGTTATGGTTAAGGTTAGGATAAGTCTCCAGGAAATGCATGTAAGTCAATGTAATGTCCCCTGAAGTGATGTATACATGGTGTGTGTGTGTGTGTGTGTGTGTGTGTGTGTGTGTGTGTGTGTGTGTGTGTGTGTGTGTGTGTGTGTGTGTGTGTGTGTGTGTGTGTGATGGATCGTTGGAGCTATGTGCAATTCAAGGCATATGCTCGAACGGGAGCTGCCTGGACGCTGCAATCATGTTGAGCACTATCCGTGCTGAGTGTGCTGACTTCTCGTACAATGTCCCACTGTCTGGCTTCCTGCATAAAGTCAAGTGCTCGGCGCAGTTGTCGGCGAAATGTCGCTCCTCTGTTTTCATTTAAACAGCTCCTTATATCCGTTAGCGCAGCTAGCTAGCACCAGATGCTAACAACAGCAATACACGTAAGGTCTCTCTCTCGCTCGCGCCACACATACACACACCCTCCCGGTCCTCCCGATGGCCAGTCGGTGCCTGCCGGTGAGCGTGGAAGTGTGGTCTGCCGCAAGCGGGCGACAGGAGCGGGGCTGTCAGCATTAGCTAGATGGTATTTTAAACTCGATGCGCTCTGAAACTACAGGGCGGCCGAGGAATACACATGCGTTAATCGCGTTAAAATAATTAGTGGCGTTAATTTTTTTTGCGTTAACGCGTTATTAACGCTTTAAACTCAGTAATGAGAAGAAGAAATCCTGTAATTCCGAAAATGTATATATATTATGTTTTACATGTTTTTTGTCACTGGTATGTGTGTAGCCTTTGGGTGTCATCTGTGTGATACTGTATGTGTTGCAGTCTGTGTTCACATGTGTGAGAGTGAAACATAATCAGGGCTGTGTGGCGGGTGTGTGTGTGTGTGTGTGTGTGTGTGTGTGTGTGTGAGATGGGCACTTTTGAAAATAGAAAATTGAAAGCTCTGTCGTAATCTCAAGCCTTATCAACTCTCAATCATTGTCCTGATATCGGAAGCCCAACACACACACACACACACACACACACACACACACACACACACACACACACACACACACACACACACACACACACACACACACACACACACACACACACACACACACACAGAGCTGAAAGCACACAATTTGGCTCCTTTCTCAAACCCACTGTTCCCTTAATCCCTGAACTGTCATCTCTCACACACACACACACACACACACACACACACACACACACACACCACACACACACACACACACACACACACACACACACACACACACACACACACACACACACACACACACACACACACACACACACACACACACACACACACACACACACACACACACACACACAGAGAGCTGAAAGCACACAATTTGGCTCCTTTCTCAAACCCACTGTTCCCTTAATCCCTGAACTGTCATCTCTCACACACACACACACACACACACACACACACACACACACACACACACACACACACACACACACACACACACACACACACACACACACACACACACACACACACACACACACACACACACACACACACACACACACACACACACACACACACACACACACACACAGTGAAAGCGTTGAGGTGTTAGAAGGGAATGAGCGGAGAGGGTAATCTCAGCGCTGTCAGTACTGGCTGATTGCCATACGAGCAATTGACTTGTTTGACTGACTGACAACAAATGGCTGCCGCGCTGTGATTAATCCCGGCTCATCTTCAGGCCGCGTAATGCACGGAAGCAATAAGCATCATAACGCAGACACGTTGGAACCATCTCATGATATTCCTTATTACAAATGAGTTTTCATAATATTTACGAGTCTCCAGTTTCCGTCCAGCGGGACCTCAGTGATCCAATCACACACTTATTGTCTGTATTTCACAGTGGGGACACACTCCGAGCCCTCGACATGACGCTTCTTTGTTTGTGATTTATTTAATTGCAGTCAGTTTAACAGTCGTACCGCTGGGGCTTTGATTCTCTTTGATCTGCGCCATTAAAAACAGCCCCATGTATTATGTAGAGCCTGTTTGGTGTGTAAACGATGTTTAAGAAAGCTAATAATTGCTCTGTCTGTCTCATATTTCATCATTTATTCATAGGAGAGGTGAGATTTCCAACACACGCCTCTTGCTTTTGCTTTCTTTTGATTTATTAACCACTAGATAGGCCTAATTAGGGAACTTTCTGGAATAGTTGCAAAACCGAAATGCAGTTTTGACTTCTTCTTTCCCTTTCTCTTGCTTTTCTGACTCACAGCTGAAATGAGCTCATTTGCTCCGATTTCAGGAGGCGCCAAGCAGCCTGGATGACAAGTTGTTGATGTGTTGAGACGTGGAAAGCAAACAAATCTGAATGCATAATGTTGTCCAATTAATTCCAATTATTGTAAACTGTCACATTTGTCTTAACTTGCACGTTTTGATTTGATGGAAGCTGTGATACTCTGGATTCATCCGCAGGCATCTGGTCTTTAATGAAGATGCACTGGAGAGGAGAAAACTCTCAGAGAGGTGGGGTGGGTTTTATTTTAATGACAGAAAGAGAAGGCAGTTGATCCATCTGTATTTTTCATGATCTGTCATTTTTTAATATAAAAAAAACTAACTTGCGTCTGCAGGAAAACTGAAAATAAAATATATTTGTATCAAGAAATCAACACAGATATCCTGGATGTTTTGACTTGTGTACTCATTTGCCTAAAGTTGTAGTTACACAGAAGAAATAAATAAAGTTAACATCAGTGGTATGGCATTTTGTAACTTGATTAGTCCTATATCCAATGGCAGGTTAAAAACAGGGCTTTTAATATAGTATTATTATTATTATTAAAACTTTATTACAGACTCAGGGTCCAGATAAAAGACAAAACATTACATATAATAAATTACATACACAGCATACAAAGAATTCATAGTTTAAGAATAATTTAAATAAATATAACTACACATCCAACGGTTTCACCATTTGGTATATTACGTGATATAGTTACTTCCAATATAAGGTTTGTAAAAGTATTGATGCAGTCCTAATCGTCATTTTGAATCGTGATACAAGTAGAATCTGCCTATGCAAGCTACGCTAACTAGCTTCCTCTTTCGAGGGAAATATTCCAAAAGTATTAAAAAACGAAAGAGAAAACTGGTGTTATATGCGCTAAAGGAAATACAATTGAAATCACTGGCTGTTCTTAACCAAAGATTTTTGCTGGATGAAAAAAATTCCGTAGTTTAGGGTTATGATCATAGACTGTAAATATTATGGATGTTATATCAGTGATGAAGCCCATAGGATTACTACGAGGCGTTGAGAAGCTCAATATGGGTTTCTCTGTTAGTCGCCATTTTTGTTAGAGATAACACCGCCAATCTCCCGGCTAATCCTGGTCAAAGAGGTGGAGCTGTTCTTATTATACATCCATGGAGCTGAGACGGATTATTCAGCAGAGCAGACAGCGAGCACCAGTCAAAGCGGCCACAGATGAGTATATAAAAATACACCCCCCATACAGATGACATGAAAGGGGAATCTAAACAGGTTTTCTTTTTGTTATCAAACTGTTGATATATTAATTTATGGAGATTGACTCACTTTTGGAGCTCTTTCTATAACCACCACGGCCCCCGGTAGACCCCCACACACACAACAACACAGACTATAACACCCATTGTTGTTAAATACCAACTATGTGCAACATGTGCAATATATATATGCCATCAATTACTGTGAAATATATACCTAGCTAGCTGCTAAATTACATGACATGTTACTTGTTAGACGTTTTTATCCAAAGCGACTTACATACTCAATACTGTGGAGGAGCAATTTGGGGTGAAGTGTGCTGACTGCAGTGGGGTTTGAACCTGTGCCCTCATGATCCGAACGCACCAATCCACTGTGCCTAAATCTTCAGAACTCTTACAGATGTGTATTTTGTCAATTGTGTAATTTTCTTGAATATTCTTTATTTGTATGCATGCTTCTTAGTTAACATTAAACTGTCTTTGGCTCTTTTCTGCTGTTACAAATGTAAATGTCCCCTCTGTGGGATAAATAAAGGTATTCTGATTCTGAAGCTTCACGTGGTCATCCAAGGAACTGCATCTCTCCGCATAAGCTTCATTTTTCAACCCTGTGGAAATTGATGTAAAGTATTATGGCAAAAAAGTTCAAGACAGCGTAATTCTGGTATATACATTTTTATGTCACCTGATATATGGGATGTTAAGTGTTAGTGAGAGAAATGTATGTGCGTTCATTTCAAGACTCCAAAAAAAGCAGGAGACGATTGGGTCACACACAATTAGAGAGACAATGGTCCTTCTGATTGTGGGTGAGCTGACTTCGGAGTGGAAGGGAAGTTCAGAGATGGCCTGGGGGTATGGGAACAGTTAAGCGTTGTTGGTTAGCTGGTCCTGAAGAGGTCATGAGATGATAACTGTTAAACCCCAACAAATATGGCTTTCATAAAGAAAAACATGACATTGTGTGATAAGCTACATGATAAGATGAGTGTGCGTTCTGTTAAAGAGTCCTCTGTCTGTGAAAATGATATGACTCCAAAGCATGACTGTGGGACTGCCAAAGGGTAGACACACACACACCGTAAGGAGATGGAATCAACAAACTGCTGACTCATTGCTTAGGGTTCGCCCAGAAGTAAACCGGCCAAACTCCTCCCCGCTTATGTGTATAAATACTGTAACATTCTTATGCTCTGTGCTCTCTTCCTGACTGGCTGTCGTGGTACGTATATCACACGGTGGTAGGAGTTGAGCCCGGAGTACTGTTGCAGAGTGCTCTGTATGGTGTATTGTTTAACCCTTATCCCGGTTGTTTTGAGTTTTCCTTCTTTTAAAGCAGACTCATATAGGATCGGCGCGGAGAAGAGATATCTACTCCAACAACCCCTGAAAGTTTCCACTTGCTATAAAATGATCCAATCGATTCACCATGGAGAAACATATCATAGCGTCACCAGCTTTAAACCTTTAGTCAGATTGCTGTGTTTTCAATCTCCAAAACCAGTTGTATATCCTCCTTTTGAAAAGCGGAAAATTATGCAGCTGGAGTTTCACTTACACTCATATTTCCTCACTAAAAAAGTGACGTTGACTTTAATTCAAAGTGAATAAATACATCTTAAAGTGTCAGTTAGTCTCTGTTGATGGAGTGTGAAATGAAACGACTCCCATCTTGTTTTTACCTCGCGTGGGAGGCATGACATATTTTCATATTCTGTGTCTACATTTCCGCTACAGCGCCTTCTCACACACTGTGCTCTGAGAAGCAAACGATGATAAATTGAGCCTTGACCTTGTCCTCTCTGCAAGCCTCTCGACTGTAATGAGAGATGCTCCACTACGCAAATGCCGGTAATTACACACAAACAGATATACACCCCTCATGCGCGCACACCACACACTGTCAAACTCTCAAAGCTTTAATTATTCACAACAAAAAACCCAAAATAGCATCAAGGATAGAGCGTCTATTTTTACTCCAAAGTCGGCTGATCTCTCCGAGCCAATTCCCACAATGCGCCAAAACCTGTCATCGGCAACGATCATTACCTTGGCTTTTGGAAAAGAGAAGGCTGTTAGCAGATGTAAACCCACTACTCACAGAGGGATCTAACCAAAGACAATGTCAGACAGTGTTGACAGAGCTTTTGTTCGTATCTTTGTCCCGGTAACGCGGTGGAAAGAGAGCTTCGGCGTGGGTGCCAGTTCACGTTGTTGGCGCTGTCCGCCTTTGTTTCCTGACAGCTCGTGTAGACGCAGAGGATCGTGCTCTGATTATATTGACAACCCTGAGACATCATTAAAGCACCGTCTTTGTGTTGTAAATAAACACCTGGGAGATATGCGACGCAGAGAAAGGGAGACATTTGACAGCCATCGAGGGACGGAAAAAAACATATCTACAGGGGATTTTTCTTCTTTAGCATCCCGTTGTGTTTGTCAGTAAGAGACAAACATGGAAGCAGGGTTATAAAAATATATTCGGATTACAGATTTTGCTCCACGCCACTCTGGTATGAAATGCAATCCAAGATTGTCTCAGTGATTATTTGATTACGCAAGCCAACCAAGAGCGGCCATGTTGATCACATCCCACTACCACCATGTTTCACACTGATAATGAACCATTAATTTAAGCTAATTTGCTATGGGAATGTAGTAATCTTCCCCTTGAGTTGGGACGGAAAGTGAGCCATCGTAATCTTCTTACTGTGCTGTGTGTGTGTGTGTGTGTGTGTGTGTGTGTGTGTGTGTGTGTGTGTGTGTGTGTGTGTGTGTGTGTGTGTGTGTGTGTGTGTGTGTGTGTGTGTGTGTGTGTGTGTTGTATGAATGAGTCAGCACATTTTCCTCAGGGAGGCTACAGTCCATGGCATGAAAATGTGACTCAATTGTATCTAAATAGGAGGGGAGCATACTGCCAGAGGGTATTCCATGCGAGGTCTCAAACACCCGATGATCCTCTCTTTGGACCAATCTACGTGTTTCTTATTGTTTCATTTAAAGCAGATGTACTTTAGGAAGCAAACTTACAGTCACAACGAATGGCAGGACACCAACAGATTTCACCCAATAACACACACATTAAGCAAACCCCCAGAAAGTGCGCCGGACGTAGAGCACATTTTCGTAATGACCAAACAGTATGAATACTTCTGTGTCGGTCCGTGACGTCATTGGGCCCAAAAATATGTTTTTCCATTGACTTCCATTAGGAAGGAGACATTTTAACTAAATAAACCACCCAGAACAAACACTTTTATAACCCTTATTTTAGTGTCCAAAGAGTGTAAAATGTGCTAAATTGGAGGCGGGGCTTAAGCAACACGCAAGTGCTAATTCTGTATGGGCCAAGTTATGGGTAGTATAAGGTGGGAACTAAATAAGGAGGAAAACCAAAGTTTAAAATGATAACATTTAGATGCATTAATTGTATTACACTGATTCTATTGCTGAGTTTGCAGGTCAAAAACCAAGGAAAGAGACAACAGTAGAGCTAAGGTTATATTCATAGCAGCAATGAGACAATGTAGACCATAATAGATTTGCATAGTGTTGATTAAGTTCGTAGTGCAGTTTTTGGTGAGAGTAACATGTTGAAGGGGCTTACAGTGCACACAGTTTGTGTTTACAAGCTGCAGGCGTTCTTCTTGTTGTAACATTTTCTAAGACTTCAAACTGCATTGTAAAGAACATGCCAGGCTGCTGGAGCTTTGAAATACAGATGAAACTTTCAACAGTGAAAACATTTTCCGTTTCAATATATCTTTCATTCCGAAACGTTCAAAAGCAATTTATTTATTTTTGGAGCAATGACCTTGTTCTGAGTTCAGACGTGGGCTTATGAGATCTGCTCTAATTGCATAAAGGTACAATGAGAAGGCTTCTACTAAAACAATGGGGAATAAAAAATGATGAAATGAAATAATGCTGTATTGTTGAAGGTTTGAAACTAGCAAATGTGACCATACATTTGTTAGGAAAATGTTCACCGAGATAATAAATCAAGTATTGGGGGTAGGGTAATTTTCTCGTAGACTTCTATGCTCCTCCTTCGTGTCGAAAGGAGCCAGTTGAGGTGGTTCGGGCACCTAGTTAGGATGCCTCCTGGGCGCCTCCCTAGGGAGGTGTTCCAGGCACGTCCAGCTGGGAGGAGACCAAGGGGTAGACCTAGGACCAGGTGGAGGGATTATATCTCTTCGCTGGCCTGGGAGCGCCTTGGGATCCCCCAGTCAGAGCTGGTTGATGTGGCCAGGGAAAGGAAAGTTTGGGGCTCTCTGCTGGAACTGCTACCCCCGCGACCCGACCACGGATAAGCGGGAGAAGATGGATGGATGGACTCCTATGCAATGGGATTTCCTCTGATGGATATGAGAAAGTGTAAGGCACTTCCTCATTGACTTTAATTATTAGAACTGGAGCTTTTCGTCAAGTCAACAAAGCAGATTTAGATTAAAAGTTTGACTGGAAACACATTTTAGTAGTTACTGTTGCTTTGTTCCTGACATGAGCATTACGGAGGAATGTTGTTGTTTACTGAACTAGAATTCACCTAAATAAATTATATTTTTTACCACTGACCACATTTTCTGGTTGATGTGTAATAGTCTTTTGGAAATTTGATATTTGGAAATGTACTTTTATTGTCTCTCATAGATCTTCTCCTCTATCCTAGCAGTCCATTTCCTGTCTGAAGCTTTCAAAGGCCATCGCATGTGCTTGAACAACCTCAGGGTGTTTGTCAATGTCGAGGAAGGCTGCTCCAGAGCCACTATTTCAAGGATGCTACGTCATCGAGTCCCGCCGAAGGACTGTTCCAATGTCCAGGATGCTTGGAATTCTACCGAGGCCGGCGTCCTTCGTTGCGGGAAATTTCGAGGTTGCACATGTGTTATCCTCTGCGGTGTTAAAATCCCCACAATGCTTTGCGCACGGACCAATTTCCAAATCTTTGGCGGAAATCACGCTCCATTTAAGGCGGGGCCTAGCATATGACGCTCACCTGTTAGCCTGTTCCACCATTCTTCGTTTTCCGAGGCTAGGAAGGATTATTGCATCACTTCTGAGGGACATGTCCTACCAAGAAAGCGTCCTGGACAGTGTTGCTTTCTCTACAATTCGTCTGGAGGAATGAACAGCTTTCTGTGTATCGTGTCACTTCCACATCTCTCTCTCTAATGGCGCGTTTCCACTGCAGGCCTCGCTCGGCTTCGCTCGGTTTGGTTAGGCCTTATTAGGCCCGGCTCACTTTAATGCTGCGCTTCCATTACAGTTTAGGAACTGGGGTAGTTACTATAGTAACGCAGTGTAGGCGGAGCCGTGACGTCATCTTCAATGAGAGCCCCAGAAAAACAACACAGCCGTTAGCTCTTAGCACTCAGAGCTCACAGCTCCTCATATCTGTTCAGAAACTAGACAAAAGTGAAACAAGTACAAACCACAGACTGCCTGTGTCATGGCGAATACAGTCGCTGGTTTATTTATGTCTGTATAGGCCGTTGTTGTGAGTGTGGACGGTCGGAGCATATATAACGTTAGCTTAGCCAAGCTTCATTTAGAAAACACGCATTTTAAAAGGGTGTTTCGCCTGCCGTCTGTCTGCAGACTTGTCAAAGCATTAATTCATGGTTTTTACTAACCGGTATCAGTATATTGTTACTTCGGCATCATTTTGAAACGTGTATTACAATTAAATCACGGTCAAATATGTTCATCTTGTTGTAGTTGTAGCCCCCTTGCCAGCGATTCTCTCTCTAGCTTAGCATACTCAGCCCGACTCAGCCTGGTTGTTCCTGGCCCTAGAACCACGATTTATTCGGGCCAGAAAAAAGGTGAAAAAGTAGCCCCGGGCCAAAACTAGGCCAAGTGGAAACACAACCAAAAACGGGCCCCGCACGGCTCGGCACGCTTAAAGCGAGCTACCCGCTGCAGTGGAAACGCACCATAACATGCCACTCCCACATTTCGTTAACAGAGGGACTAAATTAGGTGGAGATCTGGTGACTGTGAAGGCTGTACAGCAACTTATCATTCACATCAGTTTTAAAGGCATCAAACCATTGAGCAAGCCCTCAAATCCTGCATGTTTTTGGCTCAGTGCCCAGCTCTTGTTTGCAGCATTTCCAACATCAGGACTGAAACCCACAGTAACTTTCCAGAGGCCTTACATTCACAATTACCAGCAATCACTGGAGGCTGCACTTGACCTGCCTCATGATTACAATTACAGCATTTGTACATAATATCACTGCAAAGCCTGATGAGTAATGACGATGATGGAGAAGATAATGATGATGATGATGATGATGAGTGGCACTTGCGTAAATAATGACGATGACGGCGGCGTTGGGGCTGACAGTGTGGGCGACGTTGATGATGATGAGCGGGAAGTGGATGGAAATCGATAAAACAACCCTGACAACGGCTGCAGGTGATAGCTTGAGTTTTCAGCTGGCGGAAGGCACTTCTTCCTCTCTCTCTACCTTAACATCCCACTCTTGTCTCCCAATCTGCAGACGAGGGGAATTGTCCCATCACTTCTGCTGAGTGGGCAGCCGTTTCAAAGTATCAATTGGACACGTGTCAGAGGAAAGTTTTTGCTGCCAAAGCAGCACCTTTCAGAACATATGAGCCCTCCCCAATGAATGGAGCGTCCTCTCCGTCTTTCCCTTTTTCGCCCGCCTCGTTCTGTTCGTTCCCTCGTGGCGCAGAGGAAGGAGGAGTGCTACTGCGAACAGTTTGAGTGATGAGAGAGATAAGTGGCAGAGATGCTTTGGAAGTGAGGACTCGGCGCCGGCAAAACAGTGTGTATGTATGCCAGTGTGTATAGGTGTGTGCTCGGGGAGAGAGGAGATGAAAGACTGAAGGTGACAGATGTCAGTCGCTTGACGATGAGGAACATAATAAGCAGCCCTCCTGTCATTCAGATGTAGAAACCATAACATCCATCTAGAGAGCGGTGCTACTCACGCAATTGTTTGTACAAGTAAAGTCCAGTATGTCGTGAAAAAGCGTGAAACCACTACCAACTCGCCTGCCTCGCTCCGGAAATAAACGTCTCTTTTGCTCAGATATATATTTCTTCAATTTATTCTCATTTATTTCTGCAAACGACAACTCGGAAAGAGTCATTGAGATAAATGGGATTTAAAAAAGGAGCCTTGAAGCATATTCTTTCTCCAAGACTGGGAGATTAGGAGGTCGGGACCTGTTCATTTTGGCTCCTTTTGGTTTCTGCTGAGGCAGGATGGTGTGGTTAGAGAGTCAAATTAATCATCGGGAAACTGCAGCGCAAAAATATGGCATTTACAAGGCTTTTTAATGCTCACAACAGGAACTAATGTGTATCATGAAGTAGTACATCAAATATTGAGGTATAGCGATATGATATCCAGTGACTAACAGTACATTTGGCAAAAAATAAAAGGCAGCGTCACATTTGCCCTTAGTTTAATAGATTTGGCCCAAACTCAAGAGGTCTATTATTGGCACATCACTCAAATAAGGAATGGTCAAAATGCAGGTTGCTGTAGAAAGCTGGGGATTGTGCTGACACAGAAAACACATTCTTGAATTCCACATATTTGCAAAGAAAGATAAATATGTGTCAATAAGACATATTTAATTTCAAGGAGGTCCGATAATGCTTTGGTTGGTTTTCATAGGTTGTTGTGCTTGAACTCCTTTGTTCTTTACCGGATCATAATGACATCACTATGTAACACTTGTGCTTCTATTGGCTGCAACACATTGTACGTGATAGGCTAAGGGGCGGGACATCTCTAAGCAGTTGACCAATCACAACAGAGCCGGCCAGCTAACCAATCAGAGCAGACTGGGCTCTGGTTTCAGACAGAGGGTGAAAAGAGGTGCTGCAGCACAGGCCGTATGAGAACAATAAAGAGCTCTTTGGACATTACAGCATGGAGACATGAACCAGTCGAGACAAAGATACCATTTTGAACCTAAAAGTTAGCAAAGTATGTCGTCTTCAAGAGGTGTTTGACTTGGATTTGAGGATGTGATTGGTAATACATTTGGTTGTCATTTGTCCAATCAGAAGCTGTCTTTTGCTATGTGTTGGCTTTTAGTGAGACTATAACATGGGTAATATCTACTTGCAAACTAAATCACCATATTGTTTTTTGTCTGCAGAGCATCTGTGCCTCCTTCTGGGTTGGCCCAAGCGAGCACTTTGTGAACAGACTTGATCAAAAAAAGGTCCTGCATCACGCTCGTAATGTCTCCCCTCCAGGGCCGAGCCAATGAACCAAGCTGAAGTGCATCTTTCTCATAGAGGGAGCAGATATCCTGCACGCTGCAATAGATTTTCTCTGTTGCTTCCTCTACCTCTTCTGTTCTCAATCGATTGAGCAAAAACGTGTCCTGGAGGCACGAGAGAGTATACTGTGTGCACTATACACCATTTTTCAAGCTGCTTCTCCAGGACACTGTTATTCAGCCGACACGTGTTTATTTGCAAAATTGCTACAGCGGCGCACTCTCCCTATTATTTGTCATTTTCTCACATAAATGCGCTTTAAATCTCATCTCCTCCTACAATAAATGTATACATACACCTTGTAATATCTCTTAGGCGGTAATTTTCGTGCACCATAAAATGAGTCATTTGTCTCCTCTGTATTTTTTCTTCTTCACAGCCAGGGAGGAAGGAGGAGCATGCTGCGGGACCACTGCTGCTGAGATTAAAACCTGATGGAGGGTGTCTGAGTGTGGAGTTGAGTGTGTACATTTCTGTGTGGAAGAGAGGAAAGAAAGAAAGACAAAGGGAGGGGGGAGGGACGATTAAACCGGTATCTTGGGGTCTCTTTTCTGGATGTCAGGGAGGCGCAGGGGAGAAGGAGTGTTAGTGAGTGCTGACAGGGCAGTCTCACTGTCATGATACGGGACGCACCCACCCACCCACCCACACACACACCACACACACACACACACACACACCACACACACACACACACACACACACACACACACACACACACACACACACACACACACACACACACACACACACACACACACACACACACACACACCACACACACACACACACACACACACACACACACACACACACACACACACACACACACACACACACACACACACACACACACACACACACACACACACACACAGACTATTATCCTGCATTATTTATGAAACGCTGCCATTATCTCTTGTTTTACACCTTGCATCAACTGAGTGCCAGGAAAAGAGTAATGTGTAGCACGTGTGTGGGTGGGTGGGTGTGTGTGTGGGTGTGTGTGTGTGTGAGTTCATTGGTGAGTTAGGATCGAATGAAGTAAGGAAGAAAACTGTTCCCATCAAAGAACGAAAGAGAGAGCGAAGCCGATAGATGTAGCGTGTGACAGCGAGTGTGGGCGAACAAAGAACCGGCCAACATACCTGAAGTCTAACTGAAGAAAGTAGAAAAAGGTACAACATTTTTTGAAAAGTTTTAGTAGTTTTGGTGTCCTTGTTCATCTAGGGACAAAGTTTGAAATACAGATGTGTGTGGGATGGAGGGTGTGGGTTGGTTTTGTCGTGGAAATACACTGAATACTGAAGTGATCAAATAATACGATGTCTATAGTACAACAAAACAAGAAGTACAGTAAGGAAGTCATGATATTTATAGTCATTGTGACAAAAATCAATGAGATAACGGCAGCACACTCAATTATGTAGTTGTTCATGGAGTTTAAAACCATTGCATCTTGCATAACATGCAGAGCAGTCTCGTATTACGCCCCTCGCCGTGATTCAAATGCAGGATTTGATGCAGCTTATTGTTGTAATGTACGCTCAACCACATTGGAGGTATCTTTGATTCATAGACTCATTAGTTATAGTGCTCCGCTGGTGGTCTTTTCATATCTAGAAAAGTCAAGATCATAATTTCCTCGAAGTGCACAGCATGCAGATGAATATATTTGATTAACTTATGAGGAGAGGGAACCTCACTTCTCTGGTGAATGCTGTGTGAATCGACTTTTCAATGAAGTTAATTGAGGCTATAGAAAGGTTTCCCCTGCTGTTCGTGAAACCACTGCTGAATTTGTATCATAATAATTTAGCAATATGTGCGTCTGCTATCCAGAGACTGTTAGATAGTGTTTTACTAGATCTATGAAAACTTTTTTGTATCAATTATGAAGATGTTCAGCTTTTCTGGTGTTCTATAATAAGAAGACACAGCAGATGGTTTGTAACAGGACAATCTAAGAAGGCGTAATTGGAACAGTTCGGGAAAGGGAACTCATTTAAAAAATATACTTGAACACTTGCTGGAGCTAAATCGAGAAACATATTTTCTGTCCACCATCAATGCCGTTCTTTGCTCTTCTTTCAATGAGGAAATAATCTCCAGTTCTCATCATCTGAGCTAAACTATTTGGGAAACACACATTAATACATACTTCCTCACAAAGCACTTAATGGTGCAAAGTAATTACTAGTATTGGCTACCAGTATGACGAAGATAAGACACTTGGTGGAAATGGGCAATACTTGGAGTAGCCATTGCATGAGCAGGCCAAGACTTAACCTGTTGAACCCCATCCCCCCCAAAAAAATGGCACTAGGTAGAAAAAACGGGAAAATGGCTTACCTTTGTCGTTGTCTGATCAAAAGTTGTCTTCGATGGCATTAAAACGATAAAAACGCTGCTGAAGGTTAATCCATAGGTTAATCCAATGTGTCTGTGTCCCTTTGAAGGATTTATGATCATCCATAAGCAATAAACCTACTTTTCCGTTTTCAGATTTCAGAGCGAGAGACAGCTTTCGCTCTGGGCAAAACTGCATGCGCGAAGCCCCCACTTTTTTTTGGTAACGTTGGTTTGTATGTGGAAATTCCCCTTCGATTCTATTGGCTCTAACGGTTAAAAAGAGATGTCAATCACCAAAATCGACCAATGGGTTCAAGAGAAGCGGCAAAAACGCCCATTTCCACCCAAATCACCTCAGAGGTGGAGTTTCTTTTGCTAAACCTCTCTAAAAAGGTCAAATGTCACTTGTTTTTGCATCAATCTTGATACAGGGTACTTATTATATGTTGTACTTTGGATTCCTAAAGCTTTTAGTCTACCTTACCATCATTCAAGGGTAGTTTTCACTACAAGTAAAAAATAATTTTTGGACGGACACTAAAATGTACAGTTTTTTACTATGTTCAATCTGAATTTTCTTTAAAATAAAAAACATCTATATTGATTCTGACTTTTCTACATCCAACTCACAGGTTTATCATTACTTTGAGAACAAAGATGATTAATTTTCCCCTTTTAGAAGTGTAGTTATGGTAATTTGTTCTGGGAATGTCATTTTCGAGCCTGAGACCTGAAAAACGGATGGGGTTCAACAGGTTAACTTTCTGATGCTCAATGTTTACATTCCTATTAGCATGTCTAGATTGAAGACCACGTCTACGAGAGTCTATTACCAGTGTAAGGAAGCTTAATAGTCATCAGACATTAGCCGATGCTTTCTAAGATTGAACACCTGCCAAAGCACGTTGACTCTTTTCACGGACTGCTTGCTCGCATCAAACAAATCCGTCTTACACTTGATTGATGAATACAGACTTCAAACAGAAACCAGAACACTTGAGATACTATCCTGTCCTGTTTTCCTACATATTACGCATTGATTTGCTGGCCGATCATTTTGATAGTGAATCCAGCTGCTGTGCAAGACAAGATCTGTGTAGTAAAAATAAGCCTCAGTGCCTTATTATCCTGCTCAAGGAGTTTGCCTTACATTGTGGACAGTATGAATTAGGTGGACAGGTGTTTATTATGTCAAACAGCCCCATAAAATCTCCTTTTTATGCAGTTGAGATTACTCGCTATGCAGATATTGTAATATAGTGCTATGTTTACTCAGCTGGCAATGTTTTCTTCTGTGAATCCTTGAGAAATGCTTGGAAACCCCACATGCACCTGCACTCCCTCCATGCTGGCCGCAGGAACACAGTCTAACAAAAGCAGTGCACAGTGAGACTCTCTGACTCTCAGTGACTCACTTTGTGCTGGCACTGTTGGAAACGCTGATACTAGTCGGCTCACGGCGGCTCAGTGTAGCAGAGAGACTACTGGAAGCCAAGAGATAGTCTGGGAACCAGCCTCATTTAGTTCAATTACCTTACAGGTGGACTCATAGCTTACACTGATCCCTACTGACAACATGTCACACAAAGTCATCCATAATGTCCACACTATATCTATCTATCTATCTCTCTATCTATCTCCCTATCTATCTATCTATCCATATATCTATCTATCCATCTATCTATCTATCCATATATCTATCTATCTATCTATCTATCTATCTATCTATCCATATATCTATCTATCTATCTATCCATATATCTATCTATCTATCTATCTATCTATCTATCTATCCATATATCTATCTATCTATCTATCTATCCATCTATCCATCCATCCATAACACATGTTGGTCTGGAATTTACACATTTCCTTACTTTCACAGGGAAAGTTTGGAAGCACATTTTGTATTCTCTGAGAGGAAGCAATCCCCTCCGTTGGCCCGGAGCAACAATCTGAAAAAGATGCATCGCTTCAACATTTTACTCCATCACTGATTTGTGATTCTTGAATCTGGCAAGCTTTGCTTCTCCCAGGGGACGCACTGCCTTCTGTCTTCCTAGCTGGGCTCCTCAGTGAGCACCAATAAATACTTGTTAAACAGAAATCCCAACCTCCCTAGCTGTAAACGAAACAAAGGAGCGAACGGCTGCACTTTGAGAGAAACTACCGAGTGGGAGTCAAGGGCCAAATGAAACAGCGAGATACTCGGATTCAGGCAGGGGACTAAACATGAAACGGAGGGATTTTAGAGCAGAAGGCTATTACCAGTTTGAATCTGTAGACCTTGTGGGGACGGGCGCTCGAAAAAACAACGTCCATTAGAGGAAAACGCCCAGTGGAACCTGTCATCTCTACTTTGCATCAGCGTGGTGGAACAAAGAGAGACAAAAGGACAGAGAGAGCAGAGGAGAAAGCTTAGCAAGGTCAACTAAGCATTTGAGGGATGCTCGACATCTCATCTATTTTTGCAAAACTCACAACACACTCACGCAAAACTCACAACACACACACACACACACACACACACACACACACACACACACACACACACACACACACACACACACACACACACACACACACACACACACACACACACACACACACACACACACACACACACACACACACACACACACACACACACACACACACACACACACACACACACACACACACACACACACACACACACACACACACACACACACACACACACACACACACACACACACCACACACACACACACACACACACACAACACACACACACACACACACACACACACACACACACACACACACACACACACACACACACACACACACACACACACACACACACACACACACACACAATGCGTCATTTCAGTATGTAATGAGACGTGACAGTGGCCAAAGGAAGATTGTTTAAGCCGATCAACGTGACAGCTTCTTCTCGCTGCTCTGACACAAGATGGTGTGAATACATCGCTGGAAGCTTGAATATTTTAAAAAGGAATATGACCGGTTTTTATTCTTGCAGACGCCGCACTACTGTAGCGCTTTATAGCACCGCTATAAAATAAAGCCAATCTGAGTAAAAAGCAGGGTCGTATACTTTACGGTTCACACAAATGGTCCCTATATTCAGGTTATACATCTCCGTGACAACGTGGATATCAGGGTGGTTTTTCATCCTGTAACTTTTACCCCAAAAGTCCAGTCTGAAGGTCATAAGATGCCAGAGTCTGCAGAAAATGGATCAATTCAATACACCAAGAGGGAAATTCACAAGTAAACACATTTCTTGCTGCTCGAACCGAGAAAGAGTACACTATGCTCTTATATCATTTATTGATGACTTTATTTTAGAAATAACACAAGGGGCTGCACTGCTTTAGAATTTGTTCTAAGGCGAGATGTTTAACTATTAATATGCCAGACTAAATCTACGTCTTTCCAAGAGTAGAGCGAAAATCTTTTTGGTTAGCAGACTTTTTATCTTCAAGGGCCGCCGTGAGTTTGAAGAATTTGGTGAGAGCCTGGCTTCTGAATTTCCGTAGAGTTGAAAAACACCTTTGAGTATTTGACATCTATTCTAGCTTCGATTGTATTCTGTTAACAACTTAAGAAAAGCTGCATTTATTTGAACCTTGCTTAAAAGTCAGCGTAAATCCTCTTGACTTTTCTTTAATTTATCTTTGCCAGCTTCATTGTCTTAGAGCAAAGAAAGAGTCTTTGAATGGAGCTGTTTGTCTTCATTCAAAGTTGTCTTGTGAGGTTTTTGAGAAAACAAACATATGTCATATTGGTGGCTATTATGTAAGGTAAGGTAAGGACGGTAAGGTACGTTTATATATATATATATATATATAGCACATGCTCAAACACGGAGGCAATTCAAAGTGCTTTACATCATTAACACATAATAGGAAGACAACAGAAATGAACACAATAAATACACATAATGGAATAACAGATTGAGTCCCCTGACTCCAAAGACCTGTCGTCATATCCCGGGCACTCTCTCCATAACCCTCATAATGGCAGACTACTTCCTCCCTCTCCCTCCAATGAGCGCTCCCCCTCAGGATGCAGCCCCTCCTATAATGCCAGGCAGCTCATGGAGATGCTGGCCAGAGGGGAAGGCCAAAGTCCTCAGGGGGAGAGAGGGGGGAAGCGTTGTACCCAAGGAATGGGTAGCAGCACAGGAGGATGCAGAATGGACGAAAGTTTAGGGTTTGTAAAAACCATGCATAAAAGAGATACAGAATAGTTTAAAAACAACATTGTAAATACGGTAGGTGCTAAACGAAGTTAAAAGAGTACAAACTGTACTTTTCTGGATGGGATATTTTTCAAAGCAAAGGAGAAAAGTCACTCCCGGATTTACAAGTTGGTTGTTTCCAGAAGAAGAAAACAAGTTCCTGGCTGAGACACTTTATTGCATCCAGCTCTCAGGCCAATATTTCAATGTTGTAACCAGTTACATAGCGAGCATGAACGGAGCTGGTTTAATTCTGTGGTGCCGCATCAAGACAAACTTCCCCAAGAATTAAAAGAGACGAACAACAGCGCGGGCCAGAGCCATGAAGCGGACACTATAATCCATCCAAACGGCTGTAAGGAGCATCAGCATGCAGCGAGCCTGAAGGGAATGAAGCTTATCCGGCCTCCTAACACACACATGATGGGATCTGTTTGGCCACGAACTGCTGGGGGCGATGGAATACCAATGGCTTCACACACACTTTCACACACATGCATGCCTCTCGCATACAAAAAACGGCACAACCACACGCACACTTTTGGCCAAAGAGCATGTTTGTGATGCACACACAAACATGGACACACACATGTTGACTGATAGCTTGTGAAGGCTCTCTCTAACACACTTAGCATTTCTGCTCAAAGGGTCATGGTACACCCTGGAGAATCATCTGTTCTTCTGGAGTCCTTTAACTCTTATTGACAAGCTCATTGAGCCCAGAGGGCACACACACAGGCGCATACAACTGAAACACACACACACACACACACACACACAATGGACCTATATATGCATTGACATCAGAAACACATGTTTAAACTCACACACACAGTGGAGACCTGACTGTACTGTCACATTGTTGAAGTGGAGTCTTTGTGCCAGGCCTGAATTGGCCTTTGAATATGCTAATGGTTCAGCTAGAAGCAATTTAGAGAGGAGGGGAGCATTAATGTGAAGTACCTCACCCCCTAACCAAGCAGCCATGCTCAGAGACAATTACACTTATCACACACACACACACACACACACACACACACACACACACACACACACACACACACACACACACACACACACACACACACACACACACACACACACACACACACACACACACACACACACACACACACACACACACACCACACACACACACACACACACACACACACACACACACACACACACACACACACACACACACACACACACACACACACACACACACACACACACACACACACACACACACACACACACACACACACACACACACACACACACACACACACACACACACACTTTGCACTTTGCCTAAATGAGCTTAAGTGGATGGGAAATGCAACAGAGTGGGAAGATGGAATCATCCTTTTGTAGAGTGAGTGAGTATTCGATTAGAGGTTAGGAAAAACGACACACACACAAGTGGCTGAGTAGAAACATATTGACTGCTACTGTATAACGTCAACACAACACTGCAGTATGATACAACAGTGACAAACAGCTGACGCAAACCCTTGACTGTAATACTGAGCCTTTTCTAGGAATCTCTTTTGAATTATATTAACTCATGCTCAAAATGTATCATCAAACCATGTTGTGGTGATCAAGTAGATCTACTGTGAGGATAACAACAACCTCAGCGCTGACGCAGAGTGAGGGACCAGTTCTCAAATAGAGAACCAGTATCAAAGCTAAAAGGCTTTTAAGCTATGAAGATTGTGTTTTTCTTTTCTCATAATGCTGCACAGATAAGCTCTGGGAAGTTGAGGTTCAACTCCATTGTGTTTCCCATGAGAGCGGAAACATTTCATAAGCGGTATGTATCGACATAATTAGAGCCGAAAGATTATGTAAATAAGGCTTTTGTCGTATTGGCATAGAGAGAGAAACAGAGTGGATGTGGCTTGAAACATCTACACACACACACACACACACACACACACACACACACACACACACACACACACACACACACACACACACACACACACACACACACACACACACACACACACACACACACACACACACACACACACACACACACACACACACACACACACACACACACACACACACACACACACACACACACACACACACACACACACACACACACACACACACACACACACACACACACACACACACACACACACACACACACACACACACACAATTCCTTCAAAGGACGAGATAATTGGCTGCTGAGCGAGAGCCCCCTTTGGCTTCTCATTAGTAGCTGTGATGGCTTTTGTGTGTGTGTGTGTGTGTGTGTGTGTGTGTGTGTGTGTGTGTGTGTGTGTGCTTTCTCACTGCCACACACAGCTTGCATGTTGGATCAAAATGCATGTCACGTCACATTCATGTGCTCCTTTGATGCCTTCCTTACACAGCCATGTTTTATTATTGTCGTACGGAGGCACAGCCGTAGGAATCTGTACGTTGTTATTTTGTGGTTTACTCAATGTTGTAGTTGTTTGTATCCCCCCCCTACAAGAGGGGGTAATGTGGGTTATCTCACAGCATTGTGGAAACACTATGGTTAAGTTGGAGAGCTCTCCTCACACACTTGGCAGATGACCAATACTGTGAGTTCTCTTTCCCTCCTCACTAAATAAACCCTAACCTCTCTCTCTATCAAACACTTCATCTCTCACCCACTCAGAGAACTTTTAGCAACCTTGTTTTTGATGAACTGTTCAATTCAGGCTGATGGCAAATAGATGTCAAGTGTTTTATCTTTGCATTCATTTCCCAATCTTACAGCTGTCATAAGGAGCAGAGCAGAGTAAACAGCGGCGTGTTTAAACACCGCCTTTGAGTCACACGGAGGTTGGTCAAATTTAAATAAAGAAGTGACTCTAAGCCGGCATGTAACTCAGAGAAAGTCCAGCTAATAAATAAACGATCAGGCACCGAGAGTTGGAGATGAACCAGATGGCTGAGTGCCAGAAGCCACGGCAGAATGAATGGAGTCAAGGTCTGTTCATTGATTCCTTAGGTTGTGCACCATCGAGGGCGCCACTGGAGTGTATGCAGTTGTGTCAAACTGCATACTGGTGGCAGTTTGTAGTCGTGGACGGCAATTCCAACCTGGTCCTGACCTTTATAACAAAGTTTGATCCAGAGAGCCAGAATAATAAGCTGACTATCGAAGGAGAATTATAATGCAGATCAACAACAAAAAGCGTCATCAGTCCTGTATTGTTAATAAAAAAATAGTAGATATTGAAGTCGTCCATTCACAATTTTGGTCCACCTTATAGTAAAATATTGTGATATCAATAATATTCTCTGTAAGTGACTGTGCAATACATAAACAACCTGCTAATGAATGAACCAGCATGAAGAACAGGTGGCCTTCTCTTCCTAAAGTTCCTCTTGTCCTTTAAAACACAAAGTAGAATTTGTTTACTATTTAAACAAGGTCACCTAAATTAATTATAATATTAAATCTGAACTTACAAGACTGATTTTAAATATGCATGACAGTTCATGTAATGTTGACATATATTTATTTTTGAATGATGCCATTGACCTGGTGCTAATGCTCAAATGTAAAATATTGAGCACACAGTTAGATCCAATGTGGGAAGAAGACGAGACAAAATGTCAGTTGTAACTTAGATGTATTTGACACAGCTAAAAGGAAATATAAATAACTGGAAGTGGGTCTAAATGTCTACGGTGCGTAAAATATAAATGAGGACCAACACCTGATTTCCCCCCAAAATCACAGCGGTATACTGAAGGTCGCAAGGGGCTTATTTTGAGCCAAATTTTCGTTTATTTTTAGCTGGCGGTCTGCAGTGACCCAAGTAATATAAAGAGCACAAAGTGAACTTAGGGTGGAGTTTGGAAATAGTTTGTAACACAAAAAACGACACCTCATTTTAGACCAGGATACCACTGTTGTGAAACCAAAAGTCAACATGGACGTATTTTAGGTTACGTACGTAAGTTAGTACTTAAGTATGTATCATTTTGTTTGTGTCATAAGTAACGGTGGCCTTCAAATCTTACTTATTTAGGTGTAGCGTACATAACATGTATATATATATATTTTAATTAAATTCAATATAAGTACAGACAATCAATGAAACACATATCGGAAACTAAATTATTGTCATGTAAACGTACTTCCCTGACATACGTAACCTATATTTCCTAACAAATGTAAATGTTATAACCTAGACACATGTGGCAAACTCAAGGCCCGGGGGCCAAATCAGGCCCGTAGGGATTTAATTTCGGCCCGCAGGATAATTTCTAATTACTATTAGATCTGGCCCGCCGGTATATTGCACGCACACCTTCACTCCATCCTGAGGGTCTCCTCAGCTCAGAGCCTGAGCCCAAACATTTATGACCTTGCTCCCAAGATGAGATGCCAAGTATCTGCTTGAACTAGCATCACAGAGCAGCACTGAGTTTAATGGATGTTTCCTTCTGCACTTTCTCTCTCACGACAACAGGGCATGTTGGTTTTCTCTTTGAGGGAAATAGTTTTGTTGAAGCTGTTGTTGGCCTGTGGAAAAATGTAATCATAAGAAATCCATCCATCCATCCATCTTCTCCCGCTTATCCGTGGTCGGGTCGCGGGGGTAGCAGTTCCAGCAGAGAGCCCCAAACTTTCTTTTCCCTGGCGACATCAACCAGCTCTGACTGGGGGATCCCAAGGCGCTCCCAGGCCAGCGAAGAGATATAATCCCTCCACCTGGTCCTAGGTCTACCCCTTGGTCTCTTCCCAGCTGGACGTGCCTGGAACACCTCCCTAGGGAGGCGCCCAGGTGGCATCCTAACTAGGTGCCCGAACCACCTCAACTGGCTCCTTTCGACGCGAAGGAGGAGCGGCTCAACTCCGAGTCCCTCCCTGATGACCGAACTTCTCACCTTATCCCTAAGGGAGACACCAGCCACCCTGCGGAGAAAACCCATCTCGGCCGCTTGTATCCGCGATCTCGTTCTTTCGGTCATGACCCATCCTTCATGACCATAGGTGAGGGTAGGAACGAAAATGGCCCGGAAGACCGAGAGCTTTGCCTTCTGGCTCAGCTCCCTTTTCGTCACAACGGTGCGGTAAAGCGACTGCAGTACCGCTCCCGCTGCTCCGATTCTCCGGCCCATCTCACGCTCCATTGTTCCCTCACTCGAGAACAAGACCCCGAGATACTTGAACTCCTTCACTTGGGGTAAGGACTCATTCCCTACCTGGAGTGGACAGTCCATCGGTTTCCTGCTGAGAACCATGGCCTCAGATTTGGAGGTGCTGATCCTCATCCCAGCCGCTTCACACTCGGTTGCGAACCGATCCAGTGAGTGCTGAAGGTCGCAGACCGATGAAGCCATTAGAACCACATCATCTGCAAAAAGCAGTGGTGCAATCCTTAGTCCACCGAACTGCAGACCCCCTCCCCCATGACTACGCCTCGAAATCCGATCCATGTATATTACAAACAGGATTGGTGACAAAGCGCAGCCCTGGCGGAGGCCAACCCTCACCGGAAATGGGTCCGACTTACTGCCGAGGACCCGGACACAGCTCTCGCTTTGGGAGTACAGAGATTGGATGGCCCTGAGTAGAGACCCCCTCACCCCATACTCCCGCAGCACCTCCCACAGTAACTCCCTGGGAACTCGGTCATACGCCTTCTCCAAGTCTACAAAACACATGTAGACCGGATAAGCGTACTCCCAGGCCCCCTCCAGGATCCTTGCGAGAGTAAAAAGCTGATCCGTCGTTCCACGACCAGGACGGAATCCGCATTGTTCCTCCTCAATCTGAGGTTCGACAATCGGCCTGACCCTCCTTTCGAGTACCTTAGAGTAAACTTTCCCGGGGAGGCTGAGTAGTGTGATGCCTCTGTAATTGGCACACACCCTCTGATCCCCCTTTTTAAATAGGGGAACCACCACCCCGGTCTGCCACTCCTTCGGTACTGTTTCCGACTTCCACGCAACGTTGATGAGACGTGTCAACCATGACAGTCCCTCAACACCCAGAGCCTTCAGCATTTCCGGGCGGATCTCATCCACCCCCGGGGCTTTGCCACTGTGGAGTTGTTTGACGACCTCAGTGACCTCCCCCCGGGAGATTGGTGTTGATCCCCCGTCATACTCCAGCTCTGCCTCTAACATAGAGGGCGGAGTTGTCGGGTTCAGGAGTTCCTCAAAGTGTTCCTTCCAACGCCCTAACACTCCATCAGTTGAGGTCAACAACGTCCCATCCTTACTGTACACAGCTTGGATTGTTCCCTGCTTCCCCCTCCTGAGGTGTCGGACAGTTTTCCAGAACAACTTTGGTGCCGCCCGAAAGTCCTTCTCCATGTCTTCTCCGAACTTCTCCCACACCCGCTGCTTTGCCTCGGCCACGGATGAGGCTGCTGCCCTTCGGGCCTGTCGGTACCTTGCAACTGCCTCGGGAGTCCCCCGGGATAACAAATCCCTGAAGGCCTCCTTCTTCAGTCGGACGGCTTCCCTGACCACCGGTGTCCACCAGGAGGTTCGAGGGTTACCGCCCCTTGAGGCACCTAGGACCTTGAGACCACAGCTCCCCGCCGCGGCTTCGGCAATAGAGGCTTTGAACACCGACCACTCTGGTTCAATGTCCCCAACCTCCACAGGAATGCCCGAAAAGCTCCGCCGGAGGTGTGAGTTGAAGGCCTCCTGAACTTGGGCCTCCTCCAGACGTTCCCAGTTCACCCGAACTACACGTTTGGGCTTACCAGGTCTATCCAGAGGCTTCCCCCGCCACTCGACCCAACTCACCACCAGATGGTGATCAGTTGACAACTCCGCCCCTCTCTTTACCCGAGTGTCCAAAACATACGGCCTCAGGTCCGATGATACGATAACGAAATCGATCATGGACCTTCTGCCTAGGGTGCTCTGGTACCACGTACACTTATGAGCATCCTTATGTTCGAACATGGTGTTTGTTATGGCCAATCCATGACTAGCACAGAAGTCCAGTAACAAACCACCACTCCGGTTCAGATCAGGGGGGCCGTTCCTCCCAATCACGCCCCTCCAAGTGTCTCCATCATTGCCCACATGTGCGTTGAAGTCTCCCAGCAAGATTAAAGAGTCCCCTTCAGGAGCCCCATACAGGACTCTTTCCAGGGTCTCCAAGAAGGCCGTATACTCTGAACTGCTGTTGGGTGCATAAGCACACACAACAGTCAGAGTTTTCCCCCCCATAAGAAATGAGTCTGGAAAAGCTGCAGATAGAGCCATAAGAAATTAATGCACCTGATTATTTAATGTTTAATGTTGTTTTTATAGGCAATAATTGAAGCTTTGTTAGTTCCAGGTTTAATATGTGCAATAAGTTCATTTCAATAAGTTCTGCAATAAACATTGAACCAGTCCGGCCCTCGACTAGCACCCATTTTTAAATGTTGGCCCACTGTGTATTTGAGTTTGACACCCCTAACCTAGACAATCACCTTTCCTTTCTCTAAACAAGTGGTTGTGTTGCCTTAACCAAAAGCAGTACTTTGCTTCGATTAACTACTACGTGCTAGGGATGGGAATTTGAAAGCATATGTATATTCGAATATTCGACCCCCAAAAAAACGGTTTACCGGTTAACCGAAATGTACATATCCTAGAAAAAAAATTGGGTAACATTTTTTTTTCAGAATATTTTTTTTGACATTTTTTTTTTACCCTATTTTTTTTCAATAATTTTTCAGAAATACATACATGTTCAAATACAGTAAGTGTAGAACCAAGTCGAATTTGTCAAATGTATTGAACTGGTGATCACAGTTTAATAGCTATAGGCCTACAGCTTTCATGTGCGAGGCGATTCACAATCAGGCCAGCTGTAGAGAAGACCCTCTCAGCTGGAACGGAGGTTGCGGGTATAGCAAGGTATAGCATGTATAAGTTTAATTTGGCATTGTTTGACCTCTACACCGCACTCACTAACCTGGTCGAAATATTTCCACACATTAGGCTACTCCTTTTTGACGCCATGTCTGTTGTGTTGGACTCTTCTTAGAGTGTAAATAATTACCGGACTATGACTGGTAAAATATGTTGAATACCGGCAAAACTAAATCTCTCCATGTCTATGTACTTTGCCGCCACACACGGTTGCCAAGCAGCGCTTATTGTTGTTTAGGCTGGCCACTCATGTGTCGCGAGTGTTGACAGGGGGCGGGGGAGCACGCTCATTAACTGTTAGCGCCGGAACCTCGCAACGGCTGCGGAGCTCATTTGCGCCACATTTGGGCCTAATATGAGGTTTGAGTCTGCGTGATCTGCGTGTAGGGAGGGGCAGCAGCCATATCATTGGCTAGAACTAGCTAGATCTGATGGATTTCATTTGGACATAAACGCAGTGAAGTATAACCGGACACGAGAGAGAGAGATCAGCACCTGCAGCTCTGCCCGCTGTGAGGGACCAGTGAGCGGAGCAAAACACACCTTTAGACGTCAACTAACACATTTAGCTATGGCACTGTCGTATATATATATACATTGAATTATTCAATTTGATAATATGTAATCAACTTAGGCATCACTCCCAAAAAAAAAAATTAATAAAAAAAAAAAAATTAATGAAAAAATTCACAACTCATATTCGAATACATAAATAATCATTTCGAATATTCGATTAATCGTTCCCATCCCAACATGTGTTCTCCTCTAATAATAAAAGAAAGAAGTGACGCACAGAAGCACCGTCGGAATACTAAAGACTCTTAGGTGATTTTCCCTGACCACTTGTATTTATTTGAGCTGAACTCTGGCCTGTGAGCAGAATGGAGCAGACAGTTTGAGCAGACACATTGTACAGAGTCTCTATTAGCAAACACAAGTGAGCGAAGTAAAGAGTGGTCTCTGTCAGCTCTGACCCGGTGTGCTCCGCCGCTCTAATATTCCCTGGCAAACGCCAATATTAAGTTCTGCACAGACAGACGGAGAGAAAACAAGATTTCATTTTGTCTAACCCTGCAGAGGCCAGCAAAGTGATCCGTCCTTTTGAGTCATAGAAGAACATTCACTGCTATTAAAAATAAGGAAAAACTCAAAAGCCCTCGAGCTATTGACTCGTGCAGATATCCCTCAGCACACAAACACTTCAAGTACTGATAAAGAACTGGTGTCTCAGTAAATCTTTGGTGGACATTCATATTCAATCTTCTTAATTAACTGCTTGTATCATGCCATAAAAGATGGCATTGTCTAGAAACTCTGAGAGGTGTCGGGAACAAGTATAGCCAGACGTGTGTGTGTGTGTGTGTGTGTGTGTGTGTGTGTGCGTGTGTGTGTGTAAGCCAGTGGGAAAACACATTTCCGTCTCACAGAATCCGCTCTCTATATGGAACAAAGCTTATTTATATTCCCGGTGTGATCTGCTAAAGATGAGGAAACACAATGTTTGCAGTTGGCGGAGGTGTTAATCCCCAAACAGCAGATATAGCTAAACCTGAATGACATGAGGGTATTAAAGTCATGCGCTGAATCCCAAACACCACAGACAAGATCTTTCCAGGATATGCTTATTCTCACGCTCCAAATGTGGCGTTTTGCTGACGTTAAGCTGTGTGCTAACTTTGAATGATAATGCACAGACACTTTCAAACCGGTCCAGTAACGTGAAGGTCACAGGTTGGATTTCTCAAAGCAGCAGCTCCCGGAGAGAAGGTATATGAGCTGGAATTTGGATAGCTGACAAAGCAATAAGGGAGTTCAGTTCACGTGAACCCACAACCTGCTTCACTCTGCATCCTCTCAAGATGATTTCAAAACCACTAGAGGTAACACATGTCACATTTGCAGGTGCTACACCGCTGCTGTGTGCCTTTGAACGGACAAATAACAACCTCCAGTTTCTTTCTGTACAACTAACCCCTGCGTATACTGCATACCATTTGATGTGTCCTGTGTCTCTTATTAAAACAATAAGTCTTGATATGTGTGTGTTTCTGTGATCGTTGGGAACGATCAACGTTAAAATGCAATGGTGTCCATTTATTTCATATATATATAAACTTTAAAGGTCCCATGTCATGTTTTTCTGGTTATTACCCATCCCCTTGTGTGTTATGAAGGTTTTTCTGCATGTAAACGGTAAAGTACACCCTGTAGCGAGTAAAACTCTAACACAGAGAAGACCTGTCTGTGCTGCCCCAGAACGCCTCGTTGGAGATTTCTCTTTTTCCATTGTTTACTTGGGTATAGTGACGTATTTCGGGTATAGTGACGTTACGTTACGTCCGCGGAGCTGTTACGTTTGGACCAATCCGCGGACTCACACACACACACACACTCGGCGGTACGTTGCGAGGCTCGCTGCTGGGAAGAGCGGGACACTGTGAGCTGGCTCACTGGTGTGGGGTCGGCGAGACAGCGAGACAGCGCGGAACTCAGCCTGGGCACACACACAAACTCCCAGCCAGTGTGTGTGTGCCCAGGCTGAGTTCCGCGGTGTCTCGCTGTCTCGCTGACGGCCACTGGGCTCACAGGGAGGGGGGGGGGGGCAGGAGATCCAACAAGCCGTTTAAGACAGAGAGTGAATACACATACTATAGAGATGCTGTGAGAAACCAATGTGAGTTTGGAAAATTGCACAATATACATTTATTCTAGTAGACCTCAACAATGGAATTATGATCAGTAGAAATGGCCATGTCATGGGACCTTTAACTGAAAAAGTAAGGCAATTTGTGTTTGGTAGATGATTTCTATGTTGCAACAATGCTTTTTGGCAATATGGTACCAAAGATAAGAAAACAGGCTTTCCAACGGTATAAGATGTATTGCCAAAAAGCATCGTCACAACATAGAAATCATCTACCAAACACAAATTGCCTTTCTTTTTGTGTTAAGTTTATATATATATATCATATTCCTGTGCTAGTGCCCCAAAAGACGATGTTTGCCATCCCTACACAGCACTGTGGAGATCGTAGCTGCAAACACAACAAAACGATGTTTTTCAGTTCTGTGTCTGTGTCCATCCTGGCAGCCACATCACTCACATCCTCCCACACGAGTCTCTGACACACTGATCGCCTCCTACACCTTTCATTGCTTTGAGAAATGGTGGACGTTAAACGAGAAAAGACAAATTGACACATCAATAGGCTAGATCATTAGAGCACCAAGGCCAGAAGAAACTTTGATTAGTTAATACTTGATATAAATGTTTAAGGAATAGCATCACTAATGTCTTAGCTTTAAAAGTGAGGCAACCTTTTATAGCACAGCTGTGTTGTATCAGTCACGTTAATGGCACTGACAGAGACACTTTGGGGTGGTGGCAGAGTCCTGCACGGGTCTGATTTTTAAAACCCGCTCCCGCACCTTCGACGTGCAATACCGAACCCGCCACGCCACCCGCACATATTGCCAATTAGTTCCGCAAACCAACCCGACCCGTCGGCACAAGATCCGCAAACCGACCCGAACCCGCATATCCTATTAGCAGTGAAAACTTGCAATTATTAACACACGTAGTTGCGGGTACCCGACCCGATGCAGGACTCTGGGTGGTGGTGGATTCCCAAATATCCAGTGAGTTGGGGAGTCTTAGTTTTTATACAGTTTAATTATGTTTGAGACTAGAGCTTAATCTTTAAGTCAATGCTGCTAGATGTGAGTTACAGGCTGTTTTGGTGCCTTAGCTTCTCACTGGGGTTAGGAAGGTTTGGTACAGTATGTCCGCCAAAAGGGTGTTTTGTTGTAGTAGTTTGATAGCAGGACATCTCAAAATCTATGCAACATATTTCAGTTGTTTATCAACCACGAGCACAGCACTACATGGTGCTAGCTGCAACAGTAGCACCATTTGGAAAAGCTTTGTTCTACTCTTTCAGATTGAATTCAATATTTGGTTCACATTGGTTTTTCATAAAATCGTGAGGGTCACTTTGTAAAGAAAGGAGTATGTCTAGTTCTTTAAAGTTCTTTATCATGAGTTTTGGCATCATATAAAGAAGAATGAGACTTGACGTCTATCACGATGCTTTCGGGCACAGTATTGAGTGTAAATCACCCATATTGTGGTTGCATTCAGAGTCTAATATCATCACTGTCGATATCATCGTCGAGCCAGAGAAAATAAACCTGAAGTGTTTCCACTTTAGATGAAGAATTGGAATCTCAGTTCATCAGACTCTAAAAGACTCGAGAAATAATACATGTTTTATAAAATAAACAATGTTCAAATGTGAGTTAGAAGGCATAAAGTCATTATTATATTGATTTATTTTCCTGAATTAGAAATGAAAATGCATTTCATCTTTGCCGTCTCAATCTGTGAGTTGATTTATATTATTGCTTTCCTTGACATAAAGTGAAATGACAGGGTCCAGATTATTATTTCCCTGCATGTTGTACGTTTAATTTTCCCTTTCTGATCTAACCTTAACACCCACAAAGTAAAAGTGGATCCCTGTTAGAGAGGAGGAGTCCTGAGAGAAAGTCTCTGGGGCTGCGTGTCAAACGCTGCTGATTTGTTGGCAGCTCACACCTGAATCCATCCGTCTGCTGAGGAGTCGAGGCCAGACGCACACAGGACACCGCCAGCAGGGAGAAAGATCAAGTGCATTCATCATGAGGAAGAAGGAAGGATAAGACTACTGAGAGGAAGTGGATATAAATCCTGCTAATTTCATGTGATGGTGATACCTTCAACATGAAAGTAGATCAAGCTCCAGATTAAAGGTCCCCTATTATACTGTTTTTCATCAATATATTATATGTCTCAGATATATACAGAACCTGTCTCTGATTGGCTGAAACACCAAACAGATCATCGTAGCATTACCCATAATCCCCCCTGTTTCAGCCCTGTTTCCAAAGTGCTGATTCTCTGTCTGTTACTTTAGATGACAATAAGGAGCCCCTCCCCACGCTCCTCTGAGAGAGATTTGGTTACAATGAACACGCGCGTTCACACCGCAGTACTTTTCCCACTTTAGTTCCGATATAGTTCCGAAATGTTGCGTTCACACCAAAAAGAGCCGGAACTAAAATTAGTTCATGAGAACCTTTTTACCCCCTTTTCCGTCCCTGCTAGAGAGCAGGGACTTTCGTGGGAGAAAAAGGTTCCTATGTCTGATTGGCTGGGCGGATTGCAAACCACGCCCCGTAAAACTCCCAAAAAGTTTTGTGAAGCCGCCATTTTATTATCCTCGCATTAGCATTATTAGCATTATCCCAGCGCAGAAACGCAGAGAGACTAACTCGGGGACTTCCGGCCGGGGACTTTGGGCGGCAGTATACGCCGTGAAGTGGTTTGCGGCCTGCCAGTAAACCCAAAGCAGAAGAAGAAGAAGTGACGTCAGCGGCTTAATTTGCCTAATCCACCCCCAGGGACTTATTCCGGTGTGAACGCGATCTTAGTTCATGAGAACTCTTCAGTTCTCATGAACTAAGTTCTCATGAACCTTTGTGGGAAAAGTACTGCGGTGTGAATGCGCCTAATGGTGCTCTAGGAGGAGATTCAGGTGATAAGGGGGGGGGGGGTTACCTTAGTTGGTGATTGGCTAATGGTTACACAAGACAAAACATCGTTATGACATCATAAAGACACACACACACACACAGCTTTGAGTTCTCTGAGCATCAGCAGGCTGCCATCTGACAGTAGCTAGTTCAAAGACACTTTTCTAACACAGTACATTTCTGTGTTGCACCTAATTGCAAAGATAAGCAATCACAAACTGGGATATTGTCCGTGTTTGTTACTCAGTAGTCTGGGCCTGAAGATATCTGCACCATAAGGACACATTTAAAAAGTAATAATGATGTCCTCTGGCCATGATAAGCTGAAATACTTAAAAGATTGCATCACCGACTGGAAGTGCAGCCAAAGACGTTTTATGTAATCGAGCATTTAGAGAAAATGCTCATACAGTTAAATATAGTAAAGAAAGACTCTGCAGAAAGAACTAATCCCCAAGCATAACAAAGGAAACCATGCATGAACTTTATATCTTTAAGTGAGCAATAGATACCATACAAAGCAGGATGGGAAGAAGGTTTTCATAAAAGTTGTCTTGGATACCTCATTGCACGTTAATGGTCAACTGGTATCCAAGCAGTAGCTGAATGAGCCACTGGATGAGAAGCCTAATGCTATTCAACTAATGCAAGTAGGACTGGAAATAACATGAGGGTCCAGCATCGTGCCAGTACGCTCTACTATTAGACCTGTAAGCTATTCAACATCCAAATTACAGTATTCATTGGCATAAGCGCCACAATTGCATGCAAGTGAGAATACAATTATTATGTAGATGTATAATATAACTGTCAGATTTGCGCACCTAGTCATTACCCTGAGCAAGGTAACATTTTCTATGTCCATATATATTCCTAGCCTCTTTTGTGTGATTGCAAAGAGTCAAACCATTCAATACATGCTGGGCTGTGATGTGGGCTGCTTTAAGCTACGTCATCATCACCATTCCTGGTTACAGACAGGAACAAATCAGTAGCTGTTCTTTTTATCCTTTCTTTGCATCAAGAAGTCTAACTTCTTCACAGCAGACAAAAAGGGAAAGGCAGGTGTAACTACCGATGCACTACCCAACAACTAGCTGGGTACTGACAGAGGTATACTCAAAGAAATAGAGCCACCGTCGATGATAACTGTAACACCTGTGTATTAGAAGTCAACAGGTTGGCTAACAGAAAAGTCTTACTTTTCTAACTAGTATCAGCCCAACAGTTATAATATTGAGATTGTTTAGGAAATCTAATGTTAGTCATGTCAATTTAACTAATTACAGTCAAGTTTTAAAGGTCACCTATTATGCAAAATCCACTTGTTCATGTCTCTTCTACATCAACATGTGTCCCCTCTTCTTCATGTCTCTTCTACATCAACATGTGTCCCCTCTTCTTCATGTCTCTTCTACATCAACATGTGTCCCCTCTTCTTCATGTCTCTTCTACATCAACATGTGTCCCCTCTTCTTCATGTCTCTTCTACATCAACATGTGTCCTCTCTTCTTCATGTCTCTTCTACATCAACATGTGTCCCCTCTTCTTCATGTCTCTTCTACATCAACATGTGTCCTCTCTTCTTCATGTCTCTTCTACATCAACATGTGTCCCCTCTTCTTCATGTCTCTTCTACATCAACATGTGTCCCCTCTTCTTCATGTCTCTTCTACATCAACATGTGTCCCCTCTTCTTCATGTCTCTTCTACATCAACATGTGTCCCCTCTTCTTCATGTCTCTTCTACATCAACATGTGTCCCCTCTTCTTCATGTCTCTTCTACATCAACATGTGTCCCCTCTTCTTCATGTCTCTTCTACATCAACATGTGTCCTCTCTTCTTCATGTCTCTTCTACATCAACATGTGTCCCCTCTTCTTCATGTCTCTTCTACATCAACATGTGTCCCCTCTTCTTCATGTCTCTTCTACATCAACATGTGTCCCCTCTTCTTCATGTCTCTTCTACATCAAACATGTGTCCCCTCTTCTTCATGTCTCTTCTTCATCAACATGTGTCCCCTCTTCTTCATGTCTCTTCTACATCAACATGTGTCCCCTCTTCTTCATGTCTCTTCTACATCAACATGTGTCCTCTCTTCTTCATGTCTCTTCTACATCAACATGTGTCCCCTCTTCTTCATGTCTCTTCTACATCAACATGTGTCCCCTCTTCTTCATGTCTCTTCTACATCAACATGTGTCCCCTCTTCTTCATGTCTCTTCTACATCAACATGTGTCCCCTCTTCTTCATGTCTCTTCTACATCAACATGTGTCCTCTCTTCTTCATGTCTCTTCTACATCAACATGTGTCCCCTCTTCTTCATGTCTCTTCTACATCAACATGTGTCCTCTCTTCTTCATGTCTCGTCTACATCAACATGTGTTCCCTCTTCTTCATGTCTCTTCTACATCAACATGTGTCCCCTCTTCTTCATGTCTCTTCTACATCAACATGTGTCCCCTCTTCTTCATGTCTCTTCTACATCAACAAGTGTCCCCTCTTCTTCATGTCTCTTCTACATCAACATGTGTCCCCTCTTCTTCATGTCTCTTCTACATCAACATGTGTCCCCTCTTCTTCATGTCTCTTCTACATCAACATGTGTCCCCTCTTCTTCATGTCTCTTCTTCATCAACATGTGTCCCCTCTTCTTCATGTCTCTTCTACATCAACATGTGTCCCCTCTTCTTCATGTCTCTTCTACATCAACATGTGTCCCCTCTTCTCATGTCTCTTCTACATCAACATGTGTCCCCTCTTCTTCATGTCTCTTCTACATCAACATGTGTCCCCTCTTCTTCATGTCTCTTCTACATCAACATGTGTCCCCTCTTCTTCATGTCTCTTCTACATCAACATGTGTCCCCTCTTCTTCATGTCTCTTCTACATCAACATGTGTCCCCTCTTCTACATGTCTCTTCTACATCAACATGTGTCCCCTCTTCTTCATGTCTCTTCTACATCAACATGTGTCCCCTCTTCTTCATGTCTCTTCTACATCAACATGTGTCCCCTCTTCTTCATGTCTCTTCTACATCAACATGTGTCCCCTCTTCTTCATGTCTCTTCTACATCAACATGTGTCCCCTCTTCTTCATGTCTCTTCTACATCAACATGTGTCCCCTCTTCTTCATGTCTCTTCTACATCAACATGTGTCCCCTCTTCTTCATGTCTCTTCTACATCAACATGTGTCCCCTCTTCTTCATGTCTCTTCTACATCAACATGTATCCCCTCTTCTTCATGTCTCTTCTACATCAACATGTGTCCCCTCTTCTTCATGTCTCTTCTACATCAACATGTGTCCCCTCTGTGGAAAGAGACTCTGAAAGTTTTAGGAACAACGATTCTCTCTCTTTTTGATCCATTTCTATAAAAACCTGTCTGAAAATGAGCTGATCAGATTTTGGCCACTTCATGATGTCATAACAATGTTTTGTCTTGCGTAACCATTAGCCAATCACCAACCAAGGTAACCCCCCCCCCCTCTTATCACCTGAATCTCCTCCTCGAGCACCATTGTGTTCTTTGTAACCAAATCTCTCTCAGAGGGGCGTGGGGAGGGGCTCCTTATTTTCATCTAAAGTAACAGACAGAGAATCAGCACTTTGGAAACAGGGCTGAAACAGAGGGGGTTATGGGTAATGCTGCAATGATCTGTTTGGTGTTTCAGCCAATCAGAGACAGGTTCTGTATATATCTGAGACCTATAATATATTGATGAAAAACAGTATAATAGGGGACCTTTAAATCCTGCATGTTACAACTGGTGTAAGTTGTGAAACTAAGATAAGAAACACAGACTGATATTCATAATATATTCCCAAAGTGAAAGTATATATCCAAGGGGTCAAAACGGGACAGGAAGTGAAGACAGCCAAATGGCGTACAAGAAATTCAAGGTGCAAAATACCGGGACAGATGTTCAAAACAGGAAGTTAAGATTTTAAGATGCAAGAAGCTAAAAAGTTAAAGAAAGGAGAACACGGCGGCTTTAACAACGACTTATCTTAATATATATGCCACGAAGCCGTGGCAGTGAGTCAACGCTGACACCGAGGCCCTGACACTGGAACAACTAAGTGGAAGCCAGCCATCATTAATGTAATTAGCACCACCTGTGTTTGACAAGCCAACATGACCGCTTAATTAGATTTCAGTACCGTTATGCGATAATGACGAAAATACTTTTGAATTCATTGAATCACTTTGTGAGGTTTTTATGCATCTATTGATTAATCTATAATAGCCTAAGTAAGCACTGGAGCGGTCTGTAGCAGCCGGCCTGTCAAACTCTAGCCTTCACGGTACAAGCCTGCAAATTGATGGCTTGCTAAAGGCAGTGTGGGTGAGTCTGAGACCGGCAATGCTGCATTTCCAATAATGATTTTTTTTTGCACACAATGTCGGAACACACACACACACCCACCCACATACGTCTAAGTAGACTATACAGCAGCGCACACACTGAGTTATACATACAAATCTGAATAAACACAAGCACACACACCAACATGACTTCATTGCAGGGCTTCAAAACAACAAGTATATTTCATATATCTTTGCATTCTAAGGTTTTATCGTCTCATTTAATCACCCATTCTCATTCCCTACTTGTCACATTGGATGCTTGGTTGCAGTTTAACCAAAAGTTACATGAACTCAAACAACACTACTTGGTTATTTTTAGAGTAAGATAACAGTTTGGGTTCAAATAAGCACCTTTATATGTCAATTAAGAAAGGTAAATACATTGACGTCTGACTTTTGGCTTGACAAGGGACCTGGAAAGCAGTCTCTTGTTTTATTGTCGTTTTTTTTACTTTCCATCCAGGTGTCAATATATGTTTTCTACGCCACATTATTCCATGAAAACCAAAAGTCCAAACAGTGTCCCATTGAACCGTATGTGAATTTGTTACCCCAAAACAAACGGCAATTGATTCAAAGGCATTTTTTCAACAAGAACGCAAAAGACGGCAAACTATGCTTCTTTCCCTCACCCTAAACAATGTCAATACTCTTGTTTAAACCTATCCAAACAATGAAGGCAACAAGTATAGCCAATCAAAGACAGGGCGAGTAGGGCGGGTCAATGCCTTCGGGACAGTATAATAACAACTATGGCTGACATTCTGCATCATTTTGACTAATGTAAGAGAGCAATAGGCATTGGGAGCATTGGGAGTTGGTTCTCAGACTTGAGGCCAATTGGCTTTCTGTGCACTAAGGACGTTTTTCTGACTTTTGGGCGAACTCGATAATGGTCCATCGACACAATGGGCAGTCCATTCAATCCACTTCTTCCCTACATAAACGTTCTGGTCTTTATACTACGTCACGTGACTTCTGGAGCATTGGCTCTGCTTTAAGATGCATTAAAGAAGCAAGAGAAAATGCATAGTGCTAATATGCAACATTTTCAGATTGTCATGTTTTTGTTTAATTATTACTTATTACATGTCACTTGTTAGACGCTTTTATCCAAAGAGACTTACATACTCAATACTGTGGGCAATCCCCACAGGAGCAATTTGGGGTGAAGTGTCTCAGGGACACAACGACATGCTGACTGCAGTGGGGTTTGAACCTGTGACCTCCTGATCCGAATACCAACTCACAACCCACTGCACCACACGCCCCCCCAAGCTTTAACTAAGCTGTCTAATATCTGAAGACGATTCATGCAGAGACACACAACATAATCTCCTCAGGCGGTGTGTGTGTGAGTAAGTGCAGCCGAGTAAAACTTGCAGGTTGTTCTTTTTATCATATGCTGTTAAAATATTGTCTCTTTTCAAATAAATGCTTTGCCTCATCTCCGCAGTTAATCTGTCTCCCAAAACAAAGGGCTTGCACTTTGATGATCAGTCTCTGCGTTGAAAACTTCAGCTCCAGTGCTCTCCATTCAAACTCTGTGGTCTTAATATCCACCCGAGAGAATAGAACCAGACTGCTAAGGTTATTAAGATATGAACCATTAGCCGCTAATGTGTTGGGAAATGGCTCATGACCTCAACCTTAGTATTTAACATTTAAATGTACTGCATGACTCATGACAGCCATTTGGAAAAAGCAGGGAGAGGGTGGAGTGTTTGTGCGTAGGAATAAGAGTGAGAAAGAAAAGGTGTGAGAGCGATAAAGCAGCGGCAGAATGAGTTGTTAAATTACAGGTCAGACAGAGGGGAGATTGGAGTTTCTCAGGTGAAATAAGGTTAATGTTATTTGGAGCTGATGCAAATTCATCAATTCATCGAGACGCTTCATGGTGAACATGCACTGTGACCCAAAAGAGAGCTGGTGTTTAATACCTGAGCCATTTGTATTTGCTCTATGTTTAAATTATGCACATGTCAATATGAAAGAAATCTTGGCTGGCTGAAAATATGCATTATCTGTAAATGGTAAAACAAAAATTCACATCGTGCATGCTGTAAATAAAAGCTTAAAGGTGGGGTAGGTAAGTTTGAGAAACCAGCTAGAGATACACGTTTTGTTATATTCCATGGAATGCTCTTAACATCCCGATAGCAATGAATAAATTAAATGCTTTGACAAAAAATCCATTAAAACATGTCATCAGTGGAAGCCGTGGCGCTGTAAAAAGCACGACCAATCATCTGAGCCGGCCCGGCTAAAGTAACTGGATGGCCTACCTGCCTGTCAGCCTTCCATCTGGGCACAAACTTATCTCGTGCCCTCATTGGTCATGTGCGCGTTCGTGTGTGTTGGAGGAGGGGCTCTGTGAGGAAGTGGCAGATTTCTTCCAGCTGTGTATTTTCAAATTATAGCGCACTCGAGCTGGTTTCTCCAAAACTACCTACCCCACCTTTAACTTAAAGGGGACCTGTTATGCTCATGTTCAGGTTCATTAGTACTTAGTGCCTCTACTGGGACATTCTTTAATGTCCAAACTAAAAATAGTTTGAGCAAACTCCATTGCTTGGCTGTTTTAGGAAATATCTTTTTGAGAAATTAAATTATGTTTGAGTCTGTTTTCAAATATTTCTGTTTTCATTTTGATGTAGAAATGGGCTTCGAGCTTATGGAGTGCAGGTGTTGTGGTAGATAATTACGATAATGATCCCTACCTTGTCCATCTTTTCTCTTTTGCTTTTTGACTCATGACTACTTGATGGTCGTACTTTTACAAATCAATGATTCTCACTGCATTGAACTTACTTTCTTATATTTTTCTGGTTCCATTTTTAAAGCATCTTTCAAAAACGTTTCTCTCTAGGTGCTTTTCAAATGTGCTCTGTAGATAAATGTACCCAAATGGAGTTGACAATGTTTATGTGATTTACCTTCACAGCCTCTTTGCAGAGCGGACGGTCAGAGCTGAGACGGATGCAGGTTTGTGATGTTAAACATCCACTTTGCCTACGCTGCACAACTATAAATTATTTACACGATGATAAACAGATTCACCTATTCTCATCCAGAGCAATGCAGCTCTAATGCCTCATGATTGAAATCTTCCTCATTTTATATTCCATCAGTCAATTTCTATCAGGAAGCAGACTTAATGGAGGGGAAATCTGCACATGTGGCACACTTTGAATGAAGCCTCCAGCTTTTAATTGCTCCGCTGTGCCTCATACACTTAATAGCTCAAATGATGTCTTGTTGAAAAAGACAAAGAAGATTTTGGTCTGTAAATCTGAAGTACACAAGTGGATATTTTCCGGGAGACCTGCCAACATGGATATTGATGACGTATGTACTGTAACTATGACTACTGTTACCTTGAAAATCCAGCAAAACTGACCCAGTTTTCACAGAGAGACAAATGAACAACCTGAGATTTAAAATGATACGTCCAATAATAATAATAATAATAATTCCTTACATTTATTATAGCGCTTTTCCAGATGCTCAAAGCGCTTTACAAATACACATTACACACATGTAACGGTCATGTACTGTGGACAATACCCATCCATCTTCTCCCGCTTATCCGTGGTCGGGTCGCGGGGGTAGCAGTTCCAGCAGAGAGCCCCAAACTTTCTTTTCCCTGGCGACATCAACCAGCTCTGACTGGGGGATCCCAAGGCGCTCCCAGGCCAGCGAATAGATATAATCCCTCCACCTGGTCCTAGGTCTACCCCTTGGTCTCTTCCCAGCTGGACGTGCCTGGAACACCTCCCTAGGGAGGCGCCCAGGTGGCATCCTTACCAGGTGCCCAAACCACCTCAACTGGCTCCTTTCGACGCGAAGGAGGAGCGGTTCAACTCCGAGTCCCTCCCTGATGACCGAACTTCTCACCTTATCCCTAAGGGAGACGCCAGCCACCCTGCGGAGAAAACCCATCTCGGCCGCTTGTATCCGCGATCTCGTTCTTTCGGTCATGACCATAGGTGAGGGTAGGAACGAAAATGGCCCAGTAGACAGAGAGCTTTGCCTTCTGGCTCAGCTCCCTTTTCCTCACAACGGTGCGGTAAAGCGATAAGCGGTAAGGATGCTCATAAGTGGACAATACCCACAGAAGCAAATTCAGGTGAAGTGTCTTGCCCAAGGACACAACGGCTTTACAGACGCAGCGGCTGCGGGTTTCGAACTGGTGTTCCCCAACGCCCCTTTGATTTGATGATCAACGCACAGCCCACTGCGCCCACCTTCACACCGCAAAGTCATCAAGGCGCTTTACAAGTACACACATATCATACATGTAACGGTCATGTAGTGTGGACAGTACCCACAGGAGCAAATTCGGGTGAAGTGTCTTGCCCAAGGACACAACCCAATGGAGAGGGCTAACGTAATAGTTCACAGTACGCTTCGAAAATCCTTTATAATTAAGTTGATGTAATTAAACTGTGCCTTCAGCTTTTGTTCTTTCTCCCAGTTTGATCATCTTTTAAAGCTTCAGATGTGATCTCAATGCAAGGCAAGACAGAGAAAATCAGGTGAATAAATAAAACATGATAAGGCTGAAGGCTCCTCCGATTAGAGATGCCTACATTTCTGCATTTTAAAGAGATATACAACACAGTATCATACTGTAGGACTGTGATGTTCAGAGAAGTTATTTATGATGTCATTTACCATTTTACTATTATATGTTTTCCAAAACCTGCCACGTTAATCGTTAAATAATAATTAGGGTACTGAAACCCTTTGATTGTGCCGATGTCCCGGTGATATCACACTGACTAAATATCACTACATCGTGTTCCTTCAGTCATGAACATTTAATATACATTGACAAAGGAGGACATAAATCAACAAGATGTATTCATGAATCAATTCAGTTGTTGTCTGCAGGTTGTCTGGGTGCCAATAAAGTTTGTTCAAAACAGACCCAGCACATGGAAAGGGACACATTTCACTTCATGTGTAAATGTTTAGACGCTGTACACAAAATGTTGCTTAAAGTGGCGTCGTATTTATACACCTTCCCATCAAATCACAGAGATACTGAAGTGTGTGTCTCTCAAATCCTAATTGACATCCACTTGGCCTACCAGTCACTCAACAGTTAGCAAAACACTGCAGAGGACTGAAGAAAGTACAAACAAATTAAGCAGTTTATCCAACAAAACTTGATAGCATTCCTCAGAGACAGAAACCGCCCATTGCCTCCCTGTTCCTGGTTTCACTGCAGCTTAATACGGAGGGTAATGATGAGCGTGTGCTCCTTCAAGCATGACTGGGAGTAATGGGCCCTCCAGTCACTACTGTTTATCTTCCCGGACAGTTGATAGCCCTCCAATGTGTCATTACACTAACTAGGCATAGCCTGTGTGTGTGTGTGTGTGTGTGTGTGTGTGTGTGTGTGTGTGTGTGTGTGTGTGTGTGTGTGTGTGTGTGTGTGTGTGTGTGTGTGTGTGTGATGAAGACAGAAAGGGAGAGTGTATGAGTGAGTGCAGATATTTGCACCTTGACACATGGACAGAATCACTGCTGAATTTACGTGCAGTGCTGATTTATTTGCATGCTCAAACACACACACACACACACACACACACATGCAATGACAGACACATGGTACATGGTTACTCATTAGGATCAGCACATGTCAGATGCACATGCAATCATGCATGCAAAAACAGACACACACACACATATATTGTCGTTGGGATCGGCTGATGGATGAGAGCCAAGCTGTTTTACATTCTGCATGGTGTGTGTGTGCTGGAGTGAATCCACCTGTTACAGATCAGGTGTCTATAGCACCCTGAGACTGGTGACAGGCCAGTGATAAACAACCACACACACACACACACACACACACACACACACACACACACACACACACACACACACACACACACACACACACACACACACACACACACACACACACACACACACACACACACACACCACACACACACACACACACACACACACACACACACACACACACACACACACACACACACACACACACACACACACACACACACACACACACACACAGAAACTCAACGGCACGTACAGATGCAAAAAATGCACATACAGTAAACTGATGACAGAAGACTACACACTCAGAGGGAGAGACACACACACTCACACACACTCACACAGTGGGCAATCACCCTTTTAGTCCCCATCTCCATCATCCCAGGCAGAGGGGGAAACAAAGGGAGGATGGGGGGGGGGGGTTCGGAGAGGCCAGACAGGAAAGTGACAAGCCCAACGATGTGAATTCTCTCAACCACACTCCGCCATTTTAGCACTCCTCTCACTTCAGCGATTCCATCTCCTCTACATTTTCAGACGAGGGAGCGAGCCGTCTTCAAAGTGGTAATCCAAGAAAACCTTTTTCCGTGTCGGGCTCCATCTGAGGTGCTAAGTGCTCATTACTGGGGTGTTTCTGCACTGCACTTCCCAGAGATCACCTGTCAATCACACTCAGCTTGTGCTGATCAACTTTGGGTTTCTGTAGGCGTTGCTCTTCTCTTTACCATGCTAGCTGTCACTGCTCATGTTAACTACCAACAGGAGCTCTACGTCTGCGTACTCCAAACAAACCACAGATAGGAAACATGTCAGACTTTTCCCAGGAAAGAAAAAACACACATGCCGAGTTGATAGTTACAAGTTTTCATGAAGCACTGTATTATATTTCTGAGGACTAACAACGTTTTTGTCAAAAGTGTTGCAGGAGATCAATACCCCCCCCACCCCCTACCCACATTTGTTATCATTTATAGTAGCTTCAATCTGTTTGTGATCCAAGCCCTGATAAAAGAGGTTGGGTCAAGTGTAGGGCTGCACGATTTGGGGAAATAATCTAATTGCGATTTTTCTGATAGATATTGCGATTCGATTTGCGATATTTGTTTTTAAGCGACCCAACGGAAGTTTATTGTAAAATGCGGCCAGAACTCCGGCTAGGAAGGTCGTATCAACGTGCTCCCGTCTCTAGCACCCCGCAGCCCGAGCTGTTGCTTTAAAGTCAAGCTTCAGTTTAAGATTCACCCTGTAATAGAAACATGTGCTGGAGCATTACTAACCTGACTCAGATGGTTTCACCAAAGCATATAGGAAAGCTCCATTGGAAGCCATTTGCAAAAGTATTTCAAAAATACTTGACAGGTGATTGGATCAATCTGTCTATCACCTTCTATCATGGGCCACTTCTGATTGGTTAACAATGTGGAGCACAGCACTTCTGATTGGTGTGGATGACTGACACACAAGAAGAACAAACAAATCGGAGGCTTTGCGGTTTGATAATCGCATCATTTAAAATCACAATTTCGATTTAAAATTGATTAATCGTTCAGCCCTAGTCAAGTACATTGCTTACCCAGAACTGTATAGTTTTATGTCAAATACTAACCCTCCTTTGCCAGGAATTCAATGAGAAAACCTGTTTTCATATTTTAAGCCCTATTACGCTTTTGAAGTTTTCCATTTCTGTAGTGTGTCAGGTTTTTGAAATGTGTGTAAATGGTCTGCAAAGACAGAAACTAGATTGGACTGCTTTGTTTACTTCTGTAATTTATCAAGATTACTACAGAGCTGCCAAGTCTCACCCTTTGAGAGTGAGAGTCACGCAATTTAACCTCTTCACACGCCTCACGCCACACTTGCCATTTCACACGTTTTTTCCCCCCTCTCACTACTTTATAATTATTTTTGTATTTAATGATATATTTCCATAACTTGTTGCTCGAGGCTTGCCGTAGTTCGAATCAGGGACAGGGTGAGTCCGCCCTATTCTGCCCCCGATTGGCTGACCGAGATATGTGATAACCAATCATCAGCCCTCGAGGCTAAATCTAACCAACCCAACGAAAGGCACCACGTATACAAACCAATCAGAGGCAGCTTAGGGCGGGTCATTGCGTCTCTATCCTATGAAGAACAACCTAACTCTATGGCGGAGAAATCGAAAAGTAAACGTGAAACGTCTGTGTCAGCGCCTCAATAATGCCGTGACTGACATGTTCATCTGAAGCGGGAGGTCAAACGGTAGGTAACCACATTATTTTTACAAATATTTTTATTTTGATGAAGTCAACGGTGGGTCTGACTACGTGAGACTTAACGTTACACAGGCTGCTGGTGAGCAGTGTGGCAGGTTGCTGCGGTGGGTTTAACAACAACCGTGACTAATAGCAGTGTTAGTTAAATCATCACGTATTTGCGTGTGTGAGCTAATGGATACTTACTATGAGCTAAGGGAATTTATAGTACTGTACCTGTGCTGTTTGCATTTCTGTCTAATAAAATATTCAATCAAACAGTTACATGTAGCTATATTTTGATCCAGAGGATCTGACTGTGGATGTGGGATACTGGTTTAAAGGAAGCACCAATACAGTATGCTAGTAATAATGTACTATGTTTGTTCCCTTTTTCATTAGCACTCTACTTCTAGGTTAAATGTAATTTTGAAAATCTTTTCTGAAATACAAATTTGTAGATACGGAGTTTCATCCGCAAGTTGCTCTCGAAGTTTCTGAAGCCAGCAGCACTGCAGCCCCGGGAATTGAATGAAATCCTCTATAAGGACCCATCAAACCAACTGCCAGGTAATCCTCCAAGTTTCACATCAGCAGATGCACATACACTATCCACTCACTGATCTCACTCACATCATACTGTGTGTGTTTGTTAGAGGGCTGCTTGTGCAGACAAGTTATGAGTTTGATTATCTCATCTCATCACACACATAGGACCACAATGGAAACAAGTCCACAGGACTTTTTTATGTTATCCTTTTAGCCCAAATGTGTGACTGTACCTTGTGCTGTTTGCATTTCTGTCTAATAAAGTATTCAATCAATCAATCAATCACTGATGTGATGAAGATACTTAAAGGGGTGCTTTCAAGTTAGCTATTGTGGTTGTTGATGATTGCTAAAGGGACTCAACACCGGTCTTATTCCCAGTCTCATACTGACATGTTGGTGTTGGGAATGAGAACATATTGCTTCAATCTTTCTCCAGAATCGCATACGGCACCTTAATGACCTCTGTGACGTTGTTGATTTATTGTGTGTCTCGTAGGAGAAAAGCTGGTGATCGGCTTCACTACTCGAGCTACACTCGACAGGCTCCTTGATGCAGGAGACATTACACCGCAGCAAGTGCAGAGGTTCCAGCAGGCAGCAGTGGCGTTTCTGGTGAGGGCTGTGGAGTATGCCATGAAGAAACTCCACATGAGAGCCCCTGATAAAACATGCCATGTTTCTGGATGTCCAGCAGAGGGTAGAGGGTAGAGTGGAAGACGCCTTGTACTTTGTCGACAGGTTAGTTGGGGTATCAAGTCAAGTACATTTATCTATAGTGCCAAATCACAACACAAGTTATCTCAATATGCTTAATAAGTAGAGCAGGTTAAAGACTCTTGGCTCTTGTCACATTTTCTTAACATTTTCTTAATAGATTGTAAAGTTTAATGACCACATCTGAAAAACAACCTGTTTCAGCTACATTACTTGACCAGATCAGTGCACATTGTGTTCTTTTTAGGTTTCCTGAACTTCTCCCATACAACGGACCTGACGAGCGTGACAAACTGAGTGAGGAGTTTCTGGACTACCAGTCCATGGACATTGCCATGCCCGAAGACCCAGCCACGTTTGACATTGAGAGCTTTTGGGGGAACTTGGCATCAATGAAGAATAAGGTAAGAATTATTCTGCACCCTTTGAAATACCCATTGACGTAATCAACTTAATTCTATACAAAAATACTTGAGAGTAATTAGGCTTCCTACATTTTTCAAAGGTGACCGGCATGAGCAGATTTGGGAGGCTCTCCCGTATTGCCAAGTTGGTGTTGGTACTTCCACATTCAAATGCTGATGCTGAACGAGTGTTCTCTGTGGTGGGACTGAACAAAACCCGAAAAACAGTTTGGCTCTTGATGGAACTCTATCATTCATCATGACTGTGAAGATGGCAAACCTTGAGCCACAGTGTTTCAAATGGCAGCCCCCTCCCTCTGTCATCAAGGCATCAACATCTGCCACAAACACCTACAACATGAGACATGTCATGTAAACCAAAACACACAAACAAAGACATGCACTTTATTTATTTATAATATATATATTATATATATATATATATATATATATATATATATTATTCTGGTTCTAATTTTGTTACTCTTAAAAAAAAACTGCACTAAAGGAAAAGGCTGCTATTGGTTCTTAAAAGGCTGCTTTATTGACATTTTATAAATAAATGTATTTTATTTGTCAAAACTTTTATTTGTTACAATTGTTTTCATTTCTACTTGTGCTGGTCAATTATTAACACTATATAAGCATGAGGAGGCCGACAGTGCAGGGAGAGCAGCTGGCATGGGGGTGAAGACATCACAACAGTCTTAATGTTCATTTAAATTGAGATATTCCTCTAAATCGACGTTAAAAAAGGCAACAAAAAAAATCAAAACACATCTTCCCCCGAAAGTCTCACTCCTACTTTTTACTGAAACTTGGCAGCCCTGATTACTATGTAACACTTGCGCTCCAACATATTGTACGTGATAGGCTAAGGGGCGGGACATCTCTAAACAGTTGACCAATCACAACAGAGCCGGCCAGCTAACCAATCAGAGCAGACTGGGCTCTGGTTTCAGACAGAGGGTGAAAAGAGGTGCTGCAGCACAGACAGTATGAGAAGAATAAAGAGCTTTTTGAACATTAAAGCATGGAGACACTACATACTGATATACACCTGAACATCAGCAGGAGAGAACTCTTTAAAGTAGAGACACTACATACTGATATACACCTGAACATCAGCAGGAGAGGACTCTTTAAAGTAGAGACACTACATACACCTGAACATCAGCAGGAGAGGACTCTTTAAAGTAGAGACACTACATACTGATATACACCTGAACATCAGCAGGTGAGGACTCTTTTTAAAGTAGAGACACTACATACTGATATACACCTGAACATCAGCAGGAGAGGACTCTTTAAAGTAGAGACACTACATACTGATATACACCTGAACATCAGCAGGAGAGGACTCTTTAAAGTAGAGACACTACATACTGATATACACCTGAACATCAGCAGGTGAGGACTCTTTAAAGTAGAGACACTACATACTGATATACACCTGAACATCAGCAGGAGAGGACTCTTTAAAGTAGAGACACTACATACTGATATACACCTGCACATCAGCAGGAGAGGACTCTTTAAAGTAGAGACACTACATACTGATATACACCTGAACATCAGCAGGAGAGGACTCTTTAAAGTGGAGACACTACATACTGATATACACCTGAACATCAGCAGGAGAGGACTCTTTAAAGTAGAGACACTACATACTGATATACACCTGAACATCAGCAGGAGAGGACTCTTTAAAGTAGAGACACTACATACTGATATACACCTGAACATCAGCAGGAGAGGACTCTTTAAAGTAGAGACACTACATACTGATATACACCTGAACATCAGCAGGAGAGGACTCTTTAAAGTAGAGACACTACATACTGATATACACCTGAACATCAGCAGGAGAGGACTCTTTAAAGTAGAGACACTACATACTGATATACACCTGAACATCAGCAGGAGAGGACTCTTTAAAGTAGAGGCACTACATACTGATATACACCTGAACATCAGCAGGAGAGGACTCTTTAAAGTAGAGACACTACATACTGATATACACCTGAACATCAGCAGGAGAGGACTCTTTAAAGTAGAGACACTACATACTGATATACACCTGAACATCAGCAGGAGAGGACTCTTTAAAGTAGAGACACTACATACTGATATACACCTGAACATCAGCAGGAGAGGACTCTTTAAAGTAGAGACACTACATACTGATATACACCTGGACATCAGCAGGAGAGGACTCTTTAAAGTAGAGACACTACATACTGATACACACCTGAACATCAGCAGGAGAGGACTCTTTAAAGTAGAGACACTACATACTGATACACACCTGAACATCAGCAGGAGAGGACTCTTTAAAGTAGAGACACTACATACTGATATACACCTGAAAATCAGCAGGAGAGGACTCTTTAAAGTAGAGACACTACATACTGATACACACCTGAACATGACCAATGATAGGTGATAAACAACATCACAAAATAGTTGTAAAAGATTGGGGAGAACTTTGCAAGTAGTCCAATGTACACATATAGTCAAGTTTACATTCAATAATAATACATGTACTTATTGTTTACAGTAGGACATCATTGCTGCCTTGTTAAAGATTGTCTAATTGGTTCATACAGCAATAATTACATTTTTTCAGACATGATCATCATGGTATATTGATGTTAAACGCCCAACAGGTAAAAAAACAACTCCTTTCTGTTGTTTTACTAATTGTGTTAATTGTGCAGTCTAATACAATGAAGTGAAAATGATTCCCATGTCCTCTTTTCTGTATCCTTCCTCAAGAGAGACCATAACATACCTCTGAGCAATTGTCGTTTTTCATTTTATATATTGAACCAATATCACCTGCCGCCATTCGTCTATTTCTAGTCAGTGGAAAACAGTGATGCATTCTTTTGGGATCTCTTTACTGTAAACTGCCAGTGTGTGTGTGTATGTGTGTGTGTGTGTGTCTTGAGCAGATAGGTTATCCAAGCATTTGTGTGTTTTGGTTATTCTAAATGTCTTTTTAGTGTATTTATTTATGTGAGGATGATCATACTGGTGCAGTTGGTGTGTGAGCGGGTGCGCTGTGGTTTGTGTGTGTGTGTGTGGCCTGGAAATTATCTGGTGATTCATCATGCCTGAGCAGCCGTAGCTAAAGACCATCCATCTTCCCCCCTTTCACAGCCAAGGCTGACACTCAAGGTGTTTGTATGACTTAATGTTCCTCTCTGCAGGACTCTGAAGCAGCATGCACGCGGCTCCGAGTGTGTTTTCTGTGCTTGTAATGTGTGTGTGAATGTTCCTCCCTTTTGTTTACCCGCCTGCCTGTGTGTCGGGATGTTTAACTGCAGCAGCAATGGGTGTCAGAGGCCCCATAACATGTATGTACCACCATTATCTCTTGCATATCACTCAGTCAAGCTGTTGCCTGCAAAGTATTGGCAAACACAAAAGGGTCACTCTCTCATTGACTGCCTCGGGCTATGACCTTAGAAGGAGTGTGTGCTCTCGCCTTATTTCTCCTGGCTTGTGTGTGAGTGGGAGCCTACAGTTACAGGCCTTTCTCGTTCTCCCCCAAAAGGTCAGCCGTCAGACGGTATTGAGCAGCGCTAAAGGTGAGAGAAATGTGAAATATGTTTAATGATAAACTATGGAGCAGCACGATCTTATTCTCCTGTCGCCCCGGCCGAGTTTGAGTGGGATGAGATCTTCCCGGTGATGCATGGGTACGGATGAAATACACTCGATTGAATTACAGTGGAGACATTAGCGCGCCTCGTATCTGGTTAACGAGCAATGAATAATTTTTGTAATGTTTACTCGGTTCAGTTCAGAGCTTTATGGTTATTTTTTCTCCTACCAATGCGCATTAAAAACATAAAAAATACATTAAAAGTGCTGGTAATATAGACACAGGAGAGAAAAACAGCAGCAATGAGAATTAAAGTGCGAGGAACCAAGAGGCAGATTATGGAGTGAAAGCATTGAGAGCTCTTGGAACTATAGGGGCATTCGGAGAACTCAGACCTCCCAGAAATATCACGCATATCTGACCCGCCCCACAATTGAAGTTATTGTTTTCTTTGGCCAAGCTGTATCCTTCCACTACATTTCACTAAATAACTCCTTGTGGTTTAATAGTGGATGACTGGTGAGGGCCTTGAGACATGGACTAACACGTAATAACTAAAAACTGTGTGCACCTGCAGATTTGGTTTATTCTCCGTTGTTTTTGGCACTAATAGCGAGCAGTTAATATTAAGCTGAGCCATTGTATGCCATGTTAATATGAAACATACAGGTTTTAACAATAACTCTATAGAAAATAAACTAAATTAAAAAGATGAACAACTACGTGCAGATGAAGTACACCTCAGCCACATCACTTATTTACTTTTAGGTCTAAAGAGTGTTTATCTTTCCTTTCCATTCATGGAGAGTACATGCCCTGCATTTTCCCCACAGACTGGAGTTACAGCTCAATCTGCCCTGCAGCACGGCCGTGCCCCAGTGAGCTTATAAATGAAAAATGCCACTATGCCAAGGCACTCTGTGGCTCCCAACCTTTCCCAAAACTCCCCAGCTCCCTGACCTCAAGGACACACACACACACACACACACACACACCACACACACACACACACACACACACACACACACACACCACACACACACACACACACACACACACACACACACACACCACACACCACTTCAGGGGACATTACATTGACTTACATGCATTTCCTGGAGACTGATCTTAACCATAACCAACACATGCCTAACCCTTACCCTTAACCTAACCCTTATAAATAAAACTTGATTTGATTAACCTTACCCTAACCCTTACCCTAAACCTAACCAAGTCTTCACCCTACAATTAATGATTCCCCTCATGGGGACCTCCAATTTGTCCCCATAAGGGAGGCGAGTCCCCACACGTGACTGTGTAAACAGATTTAGGTCCCCACAAGTATAGTAATGCTAGGCCACACACACACACACACACACACACACACACACTTCGAAGTTGAGCAGTGGGACTTCTACGCAGGCAGGCAAACACTTGCTCGTATACATGCCCTACAAAGATATGTGTGTTTTTCTCAGTCCAATCAAACACCGCTAAGTCGCTCTCTGTATTAATGTGCAGGTTTTTGTGTCAGCATATGTTTAATTTGAAATGGATTTATGGTGCGTTCATTGCGAAACTCTTACCTTTGATCCTTCAGCTGACATTGAAGCTCTCTTCATCTCCCTGCAGAGACATCACCGTGTGCCGTCTTTCACGCTCTTAGCTTCCTTCTTTTTCCCCCTTACATTTTTCCTCTTTCCTCCCGAACGTAAAAGAGACAGAAGTCTGACATCTCTGGATTCTGTGGATCTCACAGTGAAGCCCGGAGGCTGATATTGCTGCCGGCTCTGACACCCAGAGGTCAGGAGGTCATCGTGGCAGCAAGCCTCTGTGGCCTCATGGGTAACGACACGTCAAAATCCACAGCGTCTGGGGTTAAGACTCACCAGCCTCTTATTCACACAGTACAGATGAAACACTGAGCATCCCGCCCTGGAGCCTCTGAGTCACTTCACACCAGGTGGCAGATGTAGAAAAAAGTTGCTTTAAAGGATGTCATTCCAACAGGTTACACGTCGAAAAAGGGATTTTATCCCTCAGTCTTTCAGGAAACAGAACGACAATAAACCTCTGAACAGAAAAGTGAGTCATACTTTCCACTTATTTTAGCTTCATACAATAACAATGAGTCCTTTTCTCATGATAAGAAATTAGTTATTAATGTCACATTTTGAAGTAGAATTGATATCTTAGCAGAGTTTCATTTCCTCTCCTATGCTAATGAGGCTCCGCTTTGGCATATTTCAGATGAAGTGAGACAAAAGGTCCTTAAAGGTCTTTTGGAATTGAAAAACGCACGACAATCGTTCTTCTCTGACATCATTACCAAAAACAAAAACAACGCACGTGCCTTGTTTGCTACCGTCGACAGACTGACTAACCCCCCAGTGTCAGTAGCCTCTGAATTTCTATCCACCAGGGCGTGCAATGATTTTGCCTTTTTCACTGACAACATTCAGAAAATCAGACAAGCAGTCAGTGCCTCTGCATCAGGAACAGCAAATGTGTTGTCTCTGTGTCCACTTAACATCAATTCAAACACCATGACACAATTCCATCAGATTAATGATAAAAACCTAGAGGACATTATTCAACTTCTGAAATCCTCCTCCTGCTGCCTTGATATTATTCCAACAGGATTTTTCAAAGATGTTTTTCGTTGCATAGCCTCAGATCTACTTCATATAGTAAACAAATCTCTTCACTCAGGTATTTTTCCACAGGCCCTGAAAACTGCAGTCATTAAACCGCTCTTAAAAAAGAATAATCTAGATGCTTCAGTAATGAACAATTACAGGCCCATATCAAACCTGCCATTTCTAGGTCAAATCATTGAAAAAGTTGTTTTTCAACAGTTGAGTAATTTCTTGCGGGTAAGAGTTTACGTGTCTGAAAAACGATGGTTGTTACCGAGTGGCTGAATAGGACTACAGAAGTTGTCGAGGCCGTTGTACGTCATTACGCCGAACACGTAAACTCTCCTCTAAGTTTGTTTGCCCTGTTCTGCTTGAAAGCAAGTCCCTGCCTCCTGCAACTGTTCAAACGCTTCAACTCGTTCCATTTTGAATCTGTAGTTTTGAATATGGATCTTGAGTTGGCGTGACGTTGACGTCGTGCTGCTGAACTCGGCTGTAGCTCCTATAGCATAACGTTAGCATTTTGCTTCTGGCGATTAGATTTATGAATCGAAAATTATAAAAGTAGGGTGTTGAGATTATCCGGCTGAACAAAACGTGCATTTATCAAACAGGTTCGTTTTCCACAGATCTTATTTCGAGCTATTAAAAAAAATTCTATGGAGAAACCCCATTGCTTTTTTGTCGAGGAAACCCGGCAGCTTACTTCCGGGTGAATACGTCATCCCTGCACCGCTCTATGGTGGTCTTCTAATTTAACACGTTTTCCCCCAAAAATAGGTATCAATCCCACTATTAGTACTTTTTATCCATGCAAATAGCAGAAGACAACACATCTTAGCTTATGACAGCTATCGATGAAGACCCAAACAAGCGAAAATGGAGTGAAGACTGTCAACTGCCGTTTCCAAGAAGAAGAACCAACCGTCAATCAGCAATACGTGCCGTCTGTCACAGAAAGCTTGTTAAGTCTCTCTTTCTCACATCCCCATCACGTCTTCAGCTCTCTTCTCCTGCAGCTGATATCGCGGCTGCTTGATTGAATTATGATTTTCCAAACGACTTGGGGGAATATTCACAATTTTTCATCTCGCCGTGAAATGTCTCTATTGTTTTGGTAAATAGCTACATTTCGGGACACCCTTTGATTAGTTTTCCTCATTAAATAATTGACAGTGAATGCCCTAAAACCCCGAGGAGCATCAACATATTAGTTTTCAGTCTGCCTTCAGCGGAATTCAATCAATTTGAATATATTACTTAGGGGAAAGATTCAGAGTAAATGGACAATTACTTTTCATGCATGAGAATCATTGAAACAGCAGCCGGGTGATATTATCATATTAATGGACTGCAGTAAGCTGATTTCCTTAAAATGGAAATGAGAATCAGGACTTTTAAATGGGGTTTGAACACTGACTAAAGTAATAGCTTGTTTGATTTACCAATATTGACACGGGAAGACGCATTCATGTTTCGAAGGCATGTTTTGAAATGCATAACAAAAAGCCTTTATGAAGAAAGTGCTGTTGATAAAACACCATGACTCCTCCATCACCCACGTTGGCTCCATCAGTGTCGTTGTTACAATGACTATTAAAAGGCAGCTTTTCCCACAGTGATCACGACACTACCTTTCCTCACTGCCTGTTTGACATGGCTGGATGTATTTGTCGTGGCATTTTAATCCGTTTCTACATTTAATATCCACTTTCCTCTATCTATCTGTGGGTTATAACGAGCTTCTCTTTCCTTCCGAACAAACTTTGCGGAGATCGTTGTAGCGTTGAATCACATCAGATACTTTGATCAAGGCGGCATACAAACATGAAGACAAACTTCCTCGCTTTAAAGTAAGTAAAAGTTCTCCATATCAAAAAAGAACACTGTCAAAAGACTACCGCTTCCCGTCTAATCACACACTCAGTTGTGAACCATTATAGGCATATAGACATGCACGTCATACCCGACAGCGCACATATGACAGCAAATAAGTGAGACTTAAATTAACATCTTTAAAGCGTAACGTGACTCACAAAAATAAATAGTTAAGAGTTTACTCTAAAGCAGTGCTTCTCAAAGTGTGGTCTGCGGACCACTGGTGGATCAGTCATTAGCCCGCATGGTTTTTCTTACCACTGCTACGCTGACGACACCCAATTAATTCTGTCCTTTCCCCGCTCAGAGACCCAGGTCGTCGCACGCATCTCTGCTTGTCTAGCTGACATCTCTCAGTGGATGTCTGCTCACCACCTCAAGCTCAACCTTGACAAGACTGAGCTGCTCTTCCTCCCGGGAAAAGATTGTCCCACTCTTGACCTAACAATCAACATCGGCACCTCAGTTGTTTCCCCGACTCAGACTGCAAGGAATCTGGGTGTGACCCTAGATAACAACCTGTCCTTCACTGCAAACATCGCTGCTACAACCCGTTGCTGCAGATACACGCTTTACAACATCAGGAAGATACGTCCCCAGCTGACTCAGAAAGCGACTCAGGTTCTGGTCCAGGCTCTCGTCATCTCACGCCTAGACTACTGCAACTCCCTCCTGGCTGGTCTACCTGCATGTGCCATCCGACCTCTGCAGCTCATCCAGAATGCAGCGGCTCGTCTGGTCTTCAACCTTCCTAAATTCTCCCACACCACTCCGCTCCTCCGCTCCCTTCACTGGCTTCCGGTAACTGCTAGAATCCACTTCAAGACACTGGTACTTGCTTACCGTGCTGCGAATGGATCTGGCCCTTCCTACATCCAGGACATGGTTAAACCGTACACCCCAGCGCGTGCACTACGCTCTGCATCAGCCAAACGACTCGCTGCACCCTCGCTGCGAAGGGGACCCAAGTTCCCATCGGCAAAAACACGTGGGTTTGCTGTCCTGGCTCCAAGATGGTGGAATGAGCTCCCCATTGACATCAGGACAGCAGATAGCTTGCACATCTTCCGGCGCAGACTGAAAACTCATCTCTTTCGACTCCACTTCGAGCGATAGAACTATTAACGAAGCACTTTTATACTAATAAAGGACTAGATTACCTAAAGCCAGTTGAGTAGCACTTGAAATGTTTTGCTCTATGAAACCTGATGTACTTATTGTTATGGAAATAATTATCATAGACGCCAAGATGTGACATACAGGACAAACCTTGATGTCTGTTTACCTTCTTTAAGGACACAGGCTGCTTCAGCCAATAATGTTATTGTTCCCATTCTGTGACCGGTCAATACTGGGTCACAGATGGTCTGTATTGTGGGTACACTGGGACACTTCCTTCTCTGTTGTCTGAGGACTCCAGGGCATGACATATGCAAGGCCATAAGTGGCAGAAGCTGGTAACTTAGTGTGCCCAAACTATCTAAAGCTATCTTATCAAAACATGTTGACTCTCTGCGAAACCAGTTAAATGGGCTGGCAAGAGAGAGGCTCTCCAGAATTGACGTGGCAACCCACCCGGGCAGTCTCACCGTGACTGCCGTGACTTGTGATGTGAATACTCTGGTACCAACTCCAAATAAATCACAGTGGTTTGACATCAAAGCTCCGACTCTTCCCGTGTCTCCTTCCTGAGTCGGTGACTCCACTGCATGCTACACAGAAGTTTCCTCTACACTTATATGATTCTGTTTTCTTCAAGGTTGTGTCTTCTTGGTCGAATGTACTTATTGTAAGTCGCTTGGATAAAAGCGTCAGCTAAATGCAATGTAATGTAATGTAATGTAATGGTGTTCCGTGAGCGCCCACTAGTGGTCCGTGAGTATATTGGTAACATTTCACATTTTAAATAAATAAGTGTTTTTTCATTGGTTAAGTGGTCCTTGGTATGAAAACGTTTGAGAAACACTGCTCTAAAGCCTTACATTAATAAGACAAACAGCCAAACCATAATGATGAAAGGAAAATGGCTCTAACTTATTCATTGGCTGCAGAAATAACTGTCTTGTATCCTTACACTGGTGATGTTAATCTGTTAACATGGACCTCTGATACCTTGTTATTGAGGCTCTGTGTTGCCATGAATGAACCAGTAGACTGAATGTTACCCGGAGCTGTGACCAAAACATCACACCAGGAAAAATTGCATTGTCTATTGAGCAAAGTTTATGACACTTTTCCTGGACAACAAACAAACAAACCAGCCAACGATCGAACGCACCAAAGAACGACTCAACAAACGAACCATCCTAAAGATCCAACCATCGTCCATCCATCCATACATCTATATCAGGGGTGTCCAAACTTTTTTTTTCACAAAACAAATATTCGAAGGGCTGGGCCACTCACTAGAGGTGAGGTTTATTGCCTCATAAGTAAAGTTATACTAAGCAAAATCAATCAAATGTAGGTAAGATACAACCGCCTACATCACAGCTTTCCATAGGGTTTTGCTTATTTGTTAGCAGCTCATCCCTTCAAACAGAAGCCTTAGATTGCTTATCATAAGAGGAAATAGGAAGGGTTTATTTCAAGGTTGTTATTTAAATACGTTTTTTCTTATCAACTTAGATTCGTTATGGCCCGTCCACACAGCGGCGTGCGTTGACGCTTGGAGGTGGGCGTATCTGAAGCTTGGGGATTTTTTGCAAGCAACGTGACCAACAACCAATCACATGAATCTCCCGCCCCCGACATACAAAGCAATAGCAATGTTAAAACGAAGTAAACTGGATATAAAATCCCCAAACAGGCGAAAACCTACCAGTTTCACCCACTGTCTCTGCCTCCTCCCTCCATGCCTCGCTCCTCCGGTTTGTATCCCGGTAGATCAACAGAGACTGATCAAACAGCACCGGGTGATTCACTACCGCTATATTTTCCCTCCATTTTTTTGAATATGAGGAAATGACCTGCGTCGTCTCTCCAAGCATACACGCGGTTTGATTGGCTAGCGATTGTACTGGCAGATTTGCATAAACGGGATTTCATTGGCTGACGCCTCCGTCGAGGCGTTAAAAGTTGAACATTGCTCAACTTTTGAAGCCAGCTACGCCAGCAACGCTCCACGTCGCTTCCCAAAATGCAGTTCGGCTAAAAGTGACGTCACCCCATTCAAAGTGAATGGGCAGAAGCGTTGGAAGCTTCAACGCACGCCGCTGTGTGGACGGGCCGTTACTGTGTAACATATGTTTACAGATATATGTAAGAAGTACAATACAAGACGAGCTCAAGTTTCATTTGTGGGCCGCATTCCATTATACTTTTTTTATTTGCTGAGGGCCGATTCAAAATGTCCCGTGGGCCGTAGTGTGGACACCCCTGATCTATATAATAGACAGAAAGTTAACAACACAACAAGGAGAAAGATAAAACATGAAGTGTTTACAAGCAGTCTCCAGGTTCCCCTAAACCAGGGGTCTGCAAGCTTTTAGACCAAAAGAGACATTTTGCCCCCTTTTCCACCCATTTATTTTGTCTGGAGCCGCAAAACATATTTGATAGCTTGATAGCTTATAAAGTTGTATATATTGCTACAGTATTTTTGCATTTATTATGTATTACATTATAGAAAACTCTTTACCTCTAATAAGAAACAAAGAACTCTTATAAGGAGAATTAAAAAAATACACAGGCCTACTTTAAAATAAATCAACACAGCACTTGGGGAGTCCTCTGCACATTTGAAGAAAATGAATATAATTAAAATGGACCCACTTTGAAATAAATAAAACCTATAGCTAAACTTCTCTCCACAAGCCAGCATCGTTTGCTGTGAAAGCAGATAACTCTAACCACGCAGAATTAAACCCTCTGTGTTCCTCCGATACTTTTATTTTCTTTGATGTATCCATAGTTCGCTCATCGAGCCGGGGGTCAGGTTATTCGCCTGTAAGAAAAGGTGCTGGCGCGGGACCGTAGCAGGATGCATATTTTAGTTGACCTAATTAAAACCGTTTTTTAAAAATGTTATGTGTCACAGTATCACCTCAAAACACAAGATACGAAACATTTGTGTGGAGGGCTTAAAGAGCCGCATGAGGCTCGAGAGCCGCGGGTTGCCGACCCTGCTCTAAACCCACAAAACTCCTCTCTATCACACCTGGAAAATGTGAAGTTTGTGCGACGTGTCGTTCTCCAAGGTGCTGATCCTGCTGCTGGGAGCAGATATGAGTTCAAATCGTAAAAAAAAAACGGTCTTATGTCTTTTCCTAACCACTTGTCCTTATCCTCAGTGACAAAGACAAGGAAAGGAAAGATATGAAGAAGAATTAATCAGGATTTAGGAAAAGACAACTGTGATGAGACATGAAGAAGAGGGGACACATGTTGATGTAGAAGAGACATGAAGAAGAGGGGACACATGTTGATGTAGAAGAGACATGAAGAAGAGGGGACACATGTTGATGTAGAAGAGACATGAAGAAGAGGGGACACATGTTGATGAAGAAGAGACATGAAGAAGAGGGGACACATGTTGATGTAGAAGAGACATGAAGAAGAGGGGACACATGTTGATGTAGAAGAGACATGAAGAAGAGGGGACACATGTTGATGTAGAAGAGACATGAAGAAGAGGGGACACATGTTGATGTAGAAGAGACATGAAGAAGAGGGGACACATGTTGATGTAGAAGAGACATGAAGAAGAGGGGACACATGTTGATGTAGAAGAGACATGAAGAAGAGGGGACACATGTTGATGAAGAAGAGACATGAAGAAGAGGGGACACATGGTGATGTAGAAGAGACATGAAGAAGAGGGGACACATGTTGATGTAGAAGAGACATGAAGAAGAGGGGACACATGTTGATGTAGAAGAGACATGAAGAAGAGGGGACACATGTTGATGAAGAAGAGACATGAAGAAGAGGGGGACACATGGTGATGTAGAAGAGACATGAAGAAGAGGGGACACATGTTGATGTAGAAGAGACATGAAGAAGAGGGGACACATGGTGATGTAGAAGAGACATGAAGAAGAGGGGACACATGTTGATGTAGAAGAGACATGAAGAAGAGGGGACACGTGTTGATGAAGAAGAGACATGAAGAAGAGGGGACACGTGTTGATGAAGAAGAGACATGAAGAAGTGGATTTTGTGACATTTAAGTATTAAACGGTTCCTCATTCATTGTAAGAGTTTTTCTCCAAACATCGTTTAGTTCCTGATGAACTCATGTGTCCTCAGCGTATATTTTCTCTGATAACATGACGGTCAGTAATAACTAAGATGAGTTATTATGAATGTGGGAGGAAAGATTAGAATATGCACTCTAACCAGATAAAAATATACTCTGCAAAAAGGAGCTGCCATCCAGACTCTCTGGGTTATCACCAGTTTAGATGAAGAAACTGTATGTTGCCATGGAAACTAAAACCTGGCACTGGTCCAGATGGAGGGTAAAAAACAGAAGATGTGAATAAAGTCGCAGAAAGAAAAAAAAGAAGGCAGAACCGAGACGGAAAGTACAGGCCAAACAAATCAGTTTGTTCAGATTTAATCATTCAAAGCAGTTTACATAAATGTCCGCGAGTATGCCGGACAGAACAAAACTGAACTTTGCATAAACATGAGATGGATGCTCACTGCAATCTATTCAAATCTCAGATCTTTAATGGTAGCAGCACACACTCGAAACCAAACGGGGCCTCAGAGGTCTGTTTCTGAAGTAAGTGGAAGACTTAGCGGGATACTTGTGACTCCCTAATGAACCATCTGTCTCATCAGCTGATCATCACACCCTTTTTGTTTTTTAAAGATGCGTGGTGCCGACAACATTGGAGATCTCCATATGTTAACACGCAGGTTTTTCTTATTTTGAGTGTCAGTGAGGGTGGCAAAATGAATGAAGCATATGTAATAAACACCACATTGAAGTTCTATCAAAGACATTTAAATTCACTCTTGGCTTCCTTTACAGACTTAAATGTTGTTTTTCAACTTCTTCCTGTAAAAGGTTGGTCTCTGGATTATTCCTGTCCCAGCTGGACTACGGTGACACCATCTATAGATTTGCCTGTCCCACTGTTTTGGTCAAACTTGTCCCACTCTACCATGCTGCACTGCGTTATATATCAAATGCACCCTATAGGACTCATCATTGCACACTGTACAGCCTAACTGGATGCGTAGGATGCAGCATTGGTTTTTATGAATGTATAAAGCCATTTTAGGAAAGCTTCCACTGTACATATGTGCCAGATTTGCTCCAGTTTGTGACTCTTACAACCTCAGATCCAGAGCCTGGATACGGTTCCAGGTTCCTGCCGTGTGGACTGAGGCTTTATGATGGTCCTTGGTCTTTGAATGACCTTCAATCAAGCCTCAAACTGAGGGCACTTGTCTCAATAGCATGTTTTAAATTGAAGTTGTCTGAGGTCCTTACCACCAGCTGCTCTTGCAGTAATAAGTAGTGCCTTTCTTACTGTCCTAATGACTGCTTTTCGTCTTTTGTTTTCTTAGTTGTGTTCTCTGTATTTTACATGTCTGTGTTTTGTGTAATAATGTGTAACGTTGCTGCCTTCTTGGCCAGGTCAGCATTGTAAATTAGATTGTATCTCAATGCTTTTTCATCTGGTTAAATAAAGGTTAAATAAAAATAAAATAAAATATTGTGTGATTTCCTGTAAAGGCGGAGAGACTGAAGGAGGAAGTGCATTCCTGTGTTGAAGTCAATAAGAAGATTCACCTCAAACATTAAAGTTATTTGAAAAATTATACAATTTCTTCGTAGTTTAATGACACATGATCAATTCTCAACTCATGCCGGATCATACCAACACCCAGAAGACTTTGCATCTGTTTATACGTGTTTGCTAGGCATATTTCTAACTTTTTTAATAATGGTATTAAACGACTAGAAATAAAGGCCGCAGCTGGATTTTGTATAGAATTAAAAAAGTTCGGATTCTGGCACAACCAGAAGTATTTTACAAAAAGCCGTAGTTTCACTGAGTTGTGTTTCCAGATATGTTGTGTTTTTTTAAGAGATGTTGACTTTCCTAAAAAGAACTGGTCAACAATTTTTATTTTGCCGAAGAAACCTTGTATGGAGGTTTTTGTGTTTGTAAAAGCTACCAGTAGCATTAAAGGGAATGTCAATGTCAACATGTTTTTATTAATGACTATACACCGAGATAACATTTATAGAATATACCGCAGACAAAGTAAAGGGGAAGATTAGTATTAGTTGAATGAGCTTCTTTTATAAAAGGAGATAACACCATCTCACATCTGAGGAGGAGGTGGAAGAAAGAGATCCATCAAACACAAAGATACAGAAAACAAAAGGCAGCAGGTGGAGGAGGACAGGAAGGAAGAGACATGAGGAGAGACAGAAGAGACATGAGGAGAGACAGATAGGAAGATACATGAGGAGAGACAGATAGGAGGAGACATGAGGAGAGACAGAAAGGAAGAGACATGAGGAGAGACAGATAGGAAGAGACATGAGGAGAGACAGAAGAGACATGAGAAGCGACAAAAGAGACATGAGGAGAGACAGAAGAGACATGAGAAGCGACAGAAGAGACATGAGGAGAGACAGAAGAGACATGAGGAGAGACAGAAGAGACATGAGGAGAGACAGATAGGAAGAGACATGAGGAGAGGCAGAAGAGACATGAGGAGAGACAGAAGAGACATGAGGAGAGACAGAAGAGACATGAGGAGAGACAGATGAGACATGAGGAGAGACAGATAGGAAGAGACATGAGGAGAGACAGAAGAGACATGAGGAGAGACAGAAGATACATGAGAAGAGACAGAAGAGACATGAGGAGAGACAGATAGGAAGAGACATGATGAGAGACAGAAGAGACATGAGGAGAGACAGAAGAGACATGAGGAGAGACAGATAGGAAGAGACATGAGGAGAGACAGAAGAGACATGATGAGAGACAGAAGAGACATGAGGAGAGACAGAAGAGACATGAGGAGAGACAGAAGAGACATGAGGAGAGACAGAAGAGACATGAGGAGAGACAGAAGAGACATGAGGAGAGACAGAAGAGACATGAGGAGAGACAGAAGAGACATGAGGAGAGACAGAAGAGACATGAGGAGAGACAGAAGAGACATGATGAGAGACAGATAGGAAGATACATGAGGAGAGACAGATAGGAGGAGACATGATGAGAGACAGATAGGAAGAGACATGATGAGAGACAGAAGAGACATGAGGAGAGACAGAAGAGACATGAGGAGAGACAGATGAGACATGATGAGAGACAGATAGGAAGAGACATGAGGAGAGACAGAAGAGACATGAGGAGAGACAGATAGGAGGAGAGACAGAAGAGACATGATGAGAGACAGATGAGACATGAGGAGAGACAGATAGGACATGAGGAGAGACAGATAGGACATGAGGAGAGACAGATAGGACATGAGGAGAGACAGAAGAGACATGAGGAGAGACAGATAGGACATGAGGAGAGACAGAAGAGACATGAGGAGAGACAGATAGGACATGAGGAGAGACAGAAGAGACATGAGGAGAGACAGATAGGAAGAGACATGAGGAGAGACAGATAGGAGGAGACATGATGAGAGACAGAAGAGACATGAGGAGAGACAGAAGAGACATGAGGAGAGACAGATAGGACATGAGGAGAGACAGAAGAGACATGAGGAGAGACAGATAGGAGGAGACATGATGAGAGACAGAAGAGACATGAGGAGAGACAGATAGGAGGAGAGACAGAAGCTGTGAATCAAAGGAGGAACCAGGAGAAAGTCTCAACAACCCAGGCTAAAGGAGTCTGAGGTAACAGATGGAAAAGTATTCCCACTCAAGTGTTGGAGGCAAAGGTAGGGACACTAACATGGTTGATGTTATCACGGATGCCGATGAGCTAAACTTTGATTTCCTTGAAGAATGTACGTTAGAGGCGGTGGGACCATAGACTGTATATATAAAGGGTGGGACCATAGACTGTGTATATAAAGGGTGGGACCATAGACTGTATATATAAAGGGTGGGACCATAGACTGTATATATAAAGGGTGGGACCATAGACTGTATATATAAAGGGTGGGACCATAGACTGTATATATAAAGGGTGGGACCATAGACTGTATATATAAAGGGTGGGACCCAAACGTTGTTAAGCTTCTTTTTGACCCTTTTGAACACGACAGAAACTATTTGAGATTTGTTTATACCTTGAACGTTTTTTTACATGTTGATTCTCTTTGCTATAATTATAATTATTGTTTGTTTTGTTTCTACATTGAAAAATGTATTCGGCAGATGGCCTAAAAGTCACACAATCCTTTTCTTTCCATTATTATTTAGGAGGTTGCTGCTGATCATCAGAAAATGTATAAGACTTTCTTTCAAGTTATCGATTTGGTTATTTATTTTAGTTACAGGTTATCAGCAATCACTAAAACATTTTAAAATGATGAGAACAACATCGAACAAACCCACACCGCTATCTCTATATTATCTCTACAATTGGTCATCAGATGAGAAAAACCCATTCCCTTTTGTAAACAACAAGGCAGATGGACTGCTTATTAAATTCCGTAGCAGCATTGCAGGCCGAGGGTTTTTATTCTTGGAGTGAAAAATGTTCCTCTACTCTAAAAGCAGTGTTTTATTTTTATCCTCAGACGAGACGAGAGAGAGGACGAGAGCTGCGTCCAGAGGTTGCAGGAGCAGAAAGTCAGTGTGGAGCTTTGTGCTGTCACCGCTCACCTTCCCTTTACCTCAGCGGAGGAACCTCTGCGACCCGAGAAGACAACTCCTCGCTCCAGAATATGCAAATGAGCCCGGTAGCTCCGCCCTGGCATGTGTTTAGGTGGAAATCCACTGACACCTCCATCTGTTAAGTGAGAGGGAGGGAGGAGGGAGGGAGGGAGGGGGAGATGGTGAGATGGTGTCATACATATCTAATTGGAAGTGGTGTGAATTATCCGTTAAAATCACAAATGTAAATTCCATTTGCTCATTTTTTAAGTAATACATGCAGGGAAACATTTTCATTTTGTGATATTTTTCCAGCCAGCCTGTCTGAGAGATTTTAAAGGGGACCTATCATGCACTTTTTAATGTCTTTTATTTAAATACGTGTCCCCGGTGTGTCAGGGAACTCACAAAGTGTCAGAAAGCAAAACCCCTCTCTCTTTTCCCCAGTACCCACATCTCTAAAAACAAAGGTACAACGGAGCTGATCCAGATTTGCGTCAGATATGGAGCTAAGGACCCAAAATCAGCGTCTCTCTAACAGGGGAGGGATATGAGGGATGTCTCAAATGCATGATCAGTTTGGTATAGTGAGCAAAACACATCATACACATGTTTTTATATATCTGAGACCCATAATGTATGCCTAAAAATAGCATAATAGGAGACCTTTAAGGAGACTGTGTTATAGGCTAGACTCTGAGTCACACACACACACACACACACACACACACACACACACACACACACACACACACACACACACACACACACACACACACACACACACACACACACACACACACACACACACACACACACACACACACACACACACACACACACACACACACACACACACACACACACACACACACACACACACACACACACACACACACACACACACACACACACACACACACACACACACAAGATGATTTACAACGAGCTGGCTCTGCGAAGTGTGCGTCACGCAGGATCTGTCGTTGTTTTGGTGGTATATTGTCACGCTGGGTCATAACTAACACCGGGATGCTAGGACAATGTTCCTGTTACTCTTGATGATGAAGACACTTCACTAAAATAGGACACTGGTGTAAAAACATCCCAGATATTTAAGCATGTCTTGCAGAAAGTACTGGTATGATAACACCATTGTCACGGCAAAGAATAATGGCCGTCTCACTTCTCCCATCCTAATTACTGCTTAGTGCCACTCACCCAAATCTGTATTTGAGGCCTCATAATGTACGGCTGTTCTTCAACCTGTACAATTTCCTAATCATAACTATGTATATTGCTGTCACAGGCAACAGGCGAGTGACGTTTACAATTCAAACAGAGAAACACAAGTCAAATACAGTAAATGACGACGAGTCAAACCAAAAGATGTAAACAATAACGTTTTACATTTTGGATAATATGCTTTTCAGATTTCTTTCTGCCAATCAGAATTTAGAGATCTCACTGTCCAATGTAATTCAAAACATGTCCAGAACTGCAGGGATGTTTTAAAAACTAAAAAAGGTCCAGATTCACCGTTTATAACTTGATCTTTATGCTAAGCTAGGCTAATTGGCTCGGTCTGACTCACTAATTAGAGAAATGAACACAGTGTAATGATTTGTTCACCCTCAGGAAAAAAAGCAATACGATGAGTTGGACTATTATCTTGCCTGCTTGGTTCAATTAAACCGTTGTTGTTGTTTGTTCCGTTGTAGAAGGTCTCGACTAAATAGGATGTATTGTAGGGAGTGTGGTTGATTAAGTCTGTGTGGAAGAGAAGCCAGCCAGCACTGCAGTCATTGAATAGGAAGAGAGATACTATCTGTCAGAACATTGATTTACTATAAACAGTGGGCTAAATTACAGTTCGATTTAGTTCTCTTTGCAAAACTCTGTAGGGAAAAAGACGGAGGCTAGAAGAATCTGATTGTGAGAAAATGCAAAGGTGGAAAATAAACGAAAATATTTGTGGAATGTTAATTTCCAAGGCATGTAATAGAGAGGCGAAGTCACGCCCATCTACTTCCGCCCCATGGGACCTTATTTCTGAAAAAGTATGTATTGAAGTCAATGGAGAGAGAAAACGTATCTTTCGATCCCGTTTGAATTGTGCCACGAATTACACATATGATGTTTGTCAATCTTAAAAATCATTTCCATGTAAAAAAAGTCACAGTTTGTCGTAAAACTGTTGAAATATAAGACTATGAAAAATAGAAAGACTACAAATCCCAGAGTCCCGGTCCCGCATGCTGGCTCTTAGGAACCGACTAACTCCCCTTGTGTGTGTGCACAGCTCTCAACGTGCCCAGACTTGGAGTGATTTTCACCTCGTTTAATATTTTCCGCCTCATTCTGAAAGAAAGAAGTGAAATGTTTCAACGTGACGCCGTCTTGGTGTTGGTGACGTATGCAAGACCGGAGATGTAGTTCATTGAGCGCTTCACACAAAACAAAGTGTTACTTCACAGTTTTACGACACATTTTAATTTGTTTGACTTACAAAATTATCTTTTAAATTGACAAACATCATTTGTGTAATTCATGGCTCAATTCAAACGGGATCAAAAGATAATCTTTCTCTCTCCATCGACTTCAATACATGATTTTTCAGAAATAAGGTCCATGGAGCTCCCCGGAAAGGAGGGACTTCGCCACTCTGTGGGGATTTCTCTTTTTTAGAGCATTAGACATTATGATCATATTTAATAATATATTTATTTTGTAAGGGCTTTTACAGGTGCTCAAAGACGCTTTAAAGAGATAGTGAAAAGAAAAGAACAACAACTAAATATAGTTGAAGTCAAATGAAAATCAAGCAATACAACAACATCACACATTAAAGCCAGATTATTAGATATTTGCACGTCATCAGTGATTGCAGGCTGGCTCAGTGAAGCAACATTAAGGCAACAATGTCATCCGACTGAATGCAGGATAGTCGTTTTCCCTTTTTTGAAATCATAATTTAAACGTTTTTTTCTCGTTTTGAGGAACGCATTCCCGTCTGAGACTCCTCTGACATCGGGCGCACTGAACACCTGGAAGCCGGAGAGAATATCACGGCATTTGCCAGCCTCTGATGTGATTTGTTTGGCGTAAATCGCCGGTCTGAACCTGCCATCAGAATTAGCTTCTTCCTCTCAACATAGTAAAACAAACAAGTCGGTCTAACAGGGGCACTGCTCAAATCATATTGATGCTGAACGCAATTTATATCCGCCTTTCTATCAAATCAATTACAGAACCTGCACATTCATATATTTGCTCATCACGACATCGTCCAATTGGCCCAATTCATTAGCCAATAACATTAGTGTTGCCATGACACATTGACAGATATCACTATTAGAGAGCAGATTCTCTCACACCAACAATGTTTACTTCCTTCTCCTCTCTGAACTTTATGTGACTGACGCTTTGGTATTTTCTCTCGGCATCATTTGCTCATATCCAGTGCGCATGCCTCTACAACTGAGGCTTCTCCAAGTGTACAAACAATTGCAATAAATTATCTTCAAAACAACTTCCGAATGAACAGAGTTTGGAGCATTATGTCTGATAAACTGAGTGTAGCGGCAATAACTCCCTATGAGTTAGCTGCTGAGAGGCTAAACTTGGCTTTAAACTGTGACGCGTTTTAGAAAACAAAGTCCATGTTGAAGCAATATAGTTTTAAGGATATTTAATAAACAAAATCAAAACATAGTAACTATGGACACAACGGTCAACAGACAAAATGACAGCACGAGCTCACCCTCTGTCATGTGCACTCGACATCAAACAGGTGACTTATAAACCAAACCACACCCATGTGACGATTACCGGAAGTGCTCAACAAGCAAATAAAGGTGACGTAAATAATAATGATAATACAAATAATGAACTTCAGCTAAGTATTGTTATGGCACACTGAGCCAGATGTCTTTCAATAGATTTGACAACATCGATAGAAGTGAGAAACGGTAGTGGCAACAGTGGATTGCTTGTGGCAGATTTAGGATGAATAAATTATCAATAAACCTGCGAAGCAAACATTTTAAAAAGCAAATCATAAAACATTATAATTGGCATCAAAGCAAACATAAGACTGGATCATTCGCGGCAGATCTGGGGTCAGTTTTCCGTCATATATCATTTCAACAACAACCAAGACATTGCCTTTACTCGGCTTGTTTGATTCTGTTTCATTATAATTATCCTAGTGCTCCATTTAATGGCTCGACCTCAATGGAATTCCAGTTACTCGTCATAATCGAGACGTTCTCTTTCTGTGGGAGGAAATGTTCCTTTTTTCTGATCCACAGCGCTCCAAATCAGCATTATTAGTCTTCATTGATCCTCAGATTAGACACACAGTCATTTGAATGAATGCAGGGAGGATATAATGAAGTCGGCCACGTTGGAGAGGATTCAGACAAGTCGATACTTGGATGCATTTAGCTAGAAATGATGTTTTAAATGAGTAATGCCTTCTATTATTGCATAGATCCAACATCTTCTGAATAATGAAGCCAACATTGCTCCCTTGGTACAAGTTCCCTAGCTGTCTCTGCTGTCTTCTCAGATCCAGCTCAAACACCACAACAGGCCCCGTGGCTCTTGGCACGGGTGAACTTCCATTCAGGTCAACAACACAAGCTCTGTACTATCTGACAGCTGATAACACAATGAGACCATTAGTGTTGGAGGCTCGTGGCCCAGCCGCTCAGGTCTACCTGAGCCAGCATCAGGCCAGAGGGCTTGTCTGCTGCAGATTAATGATCCCTGCAGAGTAGGCCACTCCTTGAGTGTGAAATACGCCTCATCTGCCTGGCTGGAGCTCTGATTTATCCCTGCATGCATGCCCTCGTTGTCTGCAGGGAGTTTGTCTTTGTTTAGCCGTGCGTGTGAAAGTGTGCATGTGTGTGCTTGATCCAAGCCTCGTGTTAATAAGTACAACATCAAACTCATCACCCCAACAGTAATGATAATGTTTTGTTTTACCAGCTCAATCATGCATGAGTGCACTTGCATATCTGTTTGCATCTGACATGGATTTTTAATAATAACTCATGATCATAAACAAATTAGAAGTATTGGTACAATTTGTTATCTTATATTCCACCTACAGTTGCAAGAAAAAGTACGTGAGCCCTTTGGAATGAGCTGGATTTCTGCATAAGTTGGTCATAACATGTGTTCTGATCTTCATCTGAGTCACAACAATAGACACACACAGTCTGCTTAAACTAATACCACACAAACAATGATATGTTTTCATGCTTTTATTGAACACACCATGTAAACATTCACAGTGCAGGGTGGAACAAGTATGTGAACCCCTAAAGACTTCTTCAAGAGCTAATTGGAGTCAGGAGTCAGCCAACCTGGAGTCCAATCAATGAGACGAGATTGGAGGTGTTGGTTAAAGCTGCCCTGCCCTATAAAAAATACACACCAGGTTTGAATTTGCTATTCTTAAGAAGCATTGCCAGATGTGAACCATGAACAGAAGAGCTCTCAGAAGACCTACGATTAAGAATTGTTGACTTGCATAAAGCTGGAAAGGGTTACAAAGGTATCTCTAAAAGCCTTGATGTTCATCAGTCCACGGTAAGACAAGTTGTCTATACATGGAGAAAGTTCAGCACTGTTGCTACTCTCCCTAGGAGTGGCCGTCCTGTAAAGATGACTGCAAGAGCACAGCGCAGAATGCTCAATGAGGTGAAGAAGAATCCTAGAGTGTCAGCTAGAGACTTAAAGAAATCTCTAGCACATGCTAACATCTCTGTTGACGAATCTACGATACGTAAAGCACTGAACAAGAATGGAGTTCATGGGAGGACACCACGGAGGACACCACGGAGGACACCACGGAGGAAGCCACTGCTGTCCAGAAAAAACATTGCTGCACGTTTGAAGTTTGCAAAAGAGCACCTGGATGTTCCACAGCACTACTGGCAACATATTCTGTGGACAGATGAAACCAAAGTTGAGTTGTTTGGAAGGAACACACAACGCTATGTGTGGAGAATCCAAAGGGTTCACATACTTTTTCTTGCAACTGTACATGCTTTAAAATGTACTGTGTGCCCTCAGTTGTAGACATCTTTATTTATTGCAACTGCATGTCCTCACCAAGATCAAACAGATAAGCAACCGCTCTCTAATATAGTATATTTACTTTCCAACATTGCTTTCTTCAGGTCGCTGCATCAGGGATTATCTCACATCTTCATCAGCACTTTGCTGCAAGAAGATAAGTACACTATGGACACCATGTAGCAACAACTGTGTGTGTTATTCTGGGAGCGCATGATCCTATTTTGAATTGAATGGAAAAATGTGCTGTTAAATGCCCAGGCTTACAGAGAACCACAACAAGAGACGTGACAGCACCACGGTAACTTCACAGGCAAACTGCGGCTGGACATTTTACAATGAATGTGGAAAGCTCATGTCGTGCCGTGCTGAGCCGTGCTGAGCCGTGCTGAGCCGTGCTGAGCCGTGCTGAGCCGTGCTGAGCCGTGCTAACCTTCAAATGCTTTTTTTATTTTGGAGCGTTCTTTAAAAATAGCATCAATGCTACAACTCTTCAATGCTTACATCGTTAGAGATTCACTATGTGTTAAGGTCAGGATAAATTCACCCACAATGTTGGCTTACAATCATTTCAGTAGAAATAAAAATAGCAGAAAACAATTGTATTGCCTTCTTTCTCGCATCTAATCCAATTTCTAACGATGCGAAGGAAGTCCTGTAGATTTCGTCGTATTTGTCCCAGACCTCTGCTTGGAATCACCTCACCCCCACCTTGTCCTCTGTAACTGCTTAGCACCCATTTTAATCAACCAGCACCCCCAAACGCCTCTAATGATGGATAGCTTTGCTTATCAGCCTTTTGTTGGCAGTTTGTCTTGGTTAGAAGCAAACAAGGGAATACATGTGCTGCTAATAACCTTGTGGGTACGATTTGTGTGTATTTATGTTTATGCATGTGTGGTCAGGTATACTCTAGGGCCCCCTGATTATGTGTGCAGCTACAGGTGAACACGCAGCATGTGTGTTCTCAGTTGCATACTATATGCACCTGACCTCCTCTCATGGCTGCTCCCTCCTGCCGGGGATAAATCATGGAGATCTGTGGCAGGCTAACCCCAGCCGAGCTGATTCATGGAGCTGCCTCCATGACCTTCCATTCGGGTACACAGCTGGGGCCGTTTGCCCAAGATTGTCATTCAGTCCTTTGGCTAGAAAACAGTAGATCTATAGTTGAATAATAATCAATGTACATCAATTACTCACACCGTCAACTTGTTTCTAGCATGCCTCGATGGTGGATGATGAGTTCAAAAAACAATTGATTATCTTGATCAATTCAATTAGACAGGGTTCGTTAAAGTCTCAGTTATCCTTTCGTATGATCACTACTTTACAAACACATGCATTTGGCTATAACCAAACAACCTATCAAAAGCGGCTTTGCAGATTATAATTACACAAGAGTAAATGCTCTAAGTAGGACATACAGTATTGTGCTTATTGTCAGGTTCAATGTTGTATGTTGTGCCTCTACTGTGAAATGTTTACATGCTTTGCTTTTCAAAAAGGTCTTATTTTTCTCCTACAACCAAGGATGTGTTTAAGGCAGAGGAAAAACTCCCTCTGGAGGGAACACATGGATTTTAGCCTTTGCAGACCATTTACATTACAATGTGTCAAACTCAAGGCCCGGGGGCCAAATCAGGCCTGTGGTGGATTTCATTTCGGCCCGCAGGATCATTTCTAATTGCTATTAGATCTGGCCCGCCGGTATATTGCACGCACACCTTCACTCCATCCTGAGGGTCTCCTCAGCTCAGAGCCTGACCCCAAACATTGATGAACCTGCACCCAAGATGAGATGCCAAGTATCTGAGCTAGCATCACAGAGCAGCAACCTGAGTTTAATGGATGTTTCCTTCTGCACTTTCTCTCTCACGACAGCAGGGCATGTTTGGTTTTCTCTTTGAGGGAAATAGTTTTGTTGAAGCTGTTGTTGGCCTGTGGAAAAATGTAATCATAAGAAATGACTCTGGAAAAGCTGCAGATAGAGCCATAAGAAATGAATGCAACTGATTATTTAATGTTTAATGTTGTTTTTATAGGCAATCATTTAAGCTTGGTTAGTTCCAGGTAGAGATGTCCCGATCCGATCACGTGATCGGGGATCGGAGCCGATCACGTGATTTTCAAAAGATCGGAATCAGGAGAAAAAAATCGGGGGATCGGGATTTTTTTTTTTTATAATTTTTTTAAATTTATTTAATGTTACAAAACAAAAATGACCATGTTCACGTCTTAAAGTCATCCTGAGGACTTAGTTTTGGTTTTAAATGACACAACATCATGTATGTGTTGCTTCTTTTGGGCTTGTTTTCAGACCTGGTTGCTTCTGTCTCTCAAATCTGGCAACAGAGTGGGCGCAGTGTCTAATAGTAGCAGTAAGCTAACGAGAGGCTACGTTCAGCTGGTGACTCGGGAGTCGGGACAGAGAAAATGTCAGGAGTTTGGAAGTATTATAAAATTGAAAGTGAAGGCAGTGTAACAGCCAGATGCAATGTTTGCAAGAAGGAGGTTCCGCGTGGTGGAAAGAACAGAGCTACGTTCAACACGACCAATCTAATACGCCACCTGAGAAACAAACACCAACAACAACACGACGAGTACACAGCGGCCACTCAGGTGACGGCACTGAAACAACCGACACTTTCAGAGACTTTTAAAAGGAAAGAGAAACTGCCCCAGAACAATGAAAAGGCCAAAAAAATAACAGCCAAGAGAGCTGAGTTAATCTCGTTAGATGACCAGCCGTTATCTGTTACCTTTTTGTTCTCTTAATGCATTGCATAAAGATCGGATCGGGAAAAATCGGTATCGGCAGATTGTCAAAATCAAATGATCGGAACCGGATCGGGAGCAAAAAAAGGTGATCGGGACATCCCTAGTTCCAGGTTTAATATGTGCAATAAGTTCATTTCAATAAGTTCTGCAATAAACATTGAACCAGTCCGGCCCTCGACTAGCACCCATTTTTTAATTTTGGCCCACTGTGTATTTGATTTTGACCCCCCTGATGTACATGCACCAAAACCTTTATAACACACTACAGGAGAGGGACAAAATCATACTAGGGCCTCTTAGGGATCAAAGCTTCCGTTAACTTTTAGATAATGATTATAACATTTTTCCTGCTTAGGCGACCACTCATTGGAGCCAACAGCGGGACTCCTTTCTCAAACAACAAATCCAGATGACTTCTTTAAACTGTGCAGCACTTCCATAGTGCAGCCTTGCCCAAGTGTGGCACACAAATGTGACTATAAGTGATTAGCAACACTAGACCTGCTGTGTGCATGCTGGGGGTTCTGATGTGTGAAGAGGCTCGGTCTGTGACGCCGGCTGTTGCTCAGTCAGGGAGCTGAGTCCCGATTACAGTGCTTCCTGAGGTCCCTCCCGGCATCTCTTACGCCCCTGAAACGATCACACACACACACACACACACACACACACACACACACACACACACACACACACACACACACACACACACACACACACACACACACACACACACACACACACACACACACACACACACACACACACACACACACACACACACACACACACACACACACACACACACACACACACACACACACACACACACACACACACACACACACACACACACACAGCTCTGATACGTCTCATCTATGTGGCGTGTGCTTGTATCGGTTTGTAATTTGATCACAGAGGCAATTATTAATAATATTTGGGCAATACTCATTTGTCACACTTTAGTGTTTTACATTGGAGTAATAAAGTACGTTTTTTCTGTAAGGTTATTATTAATGATCCTAATACTGTACATATAGTAATTCATATTATTTTAAATATTAATTGTTGATATATAAATATTGCATTACGATGTGCACATTCTCACTTTAACTTGAAATACTTATTGCATTCTAAAATTTAACAACTGTTAGAAAATATATCCCTGGAAAGTAATCTGATTTTGATAAGTGCAAAAATAAGTGCTTATGTTGAACTGCCAAAGTGTTTAATAAAACGTTATTTTAAAAAGGTTTTGGGTTAAAAATTCAAAACATAAAAAGTATTGTCAGTGTCCTAATTGTGTTCAATTATATAAATCAGATCTGCAGGTTTCTAAAGCTTTGTTCAGACTAACATTAGCACTGCTTTTACAACATTTTTAAAGCAGTGCTGATGTTCTGAGGTGAGGCTGCCACACAGAGGACTCGGGCACAAAAAAAAGAAAAGTCATCCGGCAGTGGATTTAAATCTGGCTCAACCTCTCCTGCAACACAATGCGACATCCTCCGACAACACATCACATCATCCACGGTCAAATATGTGTGGGTACATTAGCCGCATTCACACCGCAGGACTTTCCCTGGTACTTTGGTTCCGTTAGTACCAATAATGTCGCGTTCACACCGCCGGGACTACTCAGGTGGTACGAACCTGGTGATAAAAGAGTGCCAATTTCTATTCTATTTCTATTGGCTGGGCGAATTGCAAACCACGCCCCGTTAGACTCTGAATGTCTTTTTGTTAGGCAGCCATTTTTTTCCTCGCTACAAAACCACATCCACACCTGAGCGAGTCGTTTTGTTGTACTTTAAAGCAGTTATGACAACACGTACTACAACGCCGGAGCGGTGGAATGATGAGGAAGTGTCTGCGCTTCTGGCAATTTACTCTGAGGACGGGATGCAGCAGCTTCTACAGAAAGCAGTTCCCAACTCCAAATGTTTTGAGCGATGTTCGCAAAAGCTACTTGAGCTGGGAATCGTGCACAGTGCACACGGATGCCGGGTAAAAATAAAGAAACTAAGGCAGAGTGGTAACGATTTTCTATTGTTATTATATATATATATTGCCACTGTTTTTTAATACTGACACCTAACTTACAAGGTGTGTCTGCTGCTATATATATTGCCACTATTACATTGTTTTGAAACTACTTACACTTTATTTTACATTTCACACTTTTATTTAACTTCAATGTACATGCATACGACACACCTGGAACAGCGTGATGCAGTTATTGTTATGTCTTGACTGTGCAATAAAACAAACAAACTGGTGAAGCTTTATTTATTGTGTCCCACCTCAAATGTGCAGAATAGAAGAATGTGAGAGCAGACAGGTGTCGGTGGTTGCATTAATCTACAATGTTGCAACCTTGTGCAGCAATGGCAGAAACACAAGTCTTACACACATAAACACAAGTCATTTATCATGTTTTAGATAAATAAGGGAAAAAAAACAAACAAGGGTTAATGTCCTTTTCCAAAATCATCCTGAGGGGGTAATATATAATAAATACATAAAGATAAAGTCCATTGTTATAATGGGTATTTTATTTGTAAATTACCCTTATGAACTCCATCATGTCTGAGGTCGGAAGGTAAACAAACGCCTCATACAGCGGGTGGGCTTTATACCCCCTCCCCCGTGTAGTTCTTCTTCTCTTGTTTTTTGTTGTACTCGCCGTGAAGTGGTTTTGCGGCCTGCCAGTAAACCCAGAGAAGAAGAAGAAGTGACGTCAGCGTAATCTTGCCTCAGGGAAAGTCCTGCGGTGTGAATGCGATTGGCACTAGCCCCCTGGCGGATTCAGTGCCGTGGTACTTTAGTGCCGGCACTAAAGTACGGCAAGTCCTGCGGTGTGAAAGCGGCTATTGTTGGGAGATTACTTTGTAACATAAACTGTGTAATCCAACTATTTGTCTGGCAATCATTTTGCTTGAGGATTACATTGTTGCAATCATCCACAGTTGTAAAATCCCATGCCATTATGATCTGCTGTGCAGTGTGATGGCGTCTGATACGTTTAAATAGAACGAATGGATGGTATTACCCAAACTGGACCACCTGGATTGTATTTCATGCAACCTTTGAAAATGTGTATTCATTCTCAACGGCTGCTAATATAATACATAATTCATTTTGCAATCTCAATGTGTTAAATATTAACAGTTATAATAACACATAACTTGTATCATTGTTCATCATCTATGCACAATACACACTTGGATGTAATTGTTCATCTTCTATCCAGCTCCTTTCTAGTTTTGCCATGCAACCCCTTAACTGCTAATCAGCATCAGAACTGACCCCTCATTAGCCATCATCTCCAAGCCAACTGCAAACCTGACCCAGACTTTAAATACAATATATAATACAAGACTATTGCACCAACATGACCATCACACTAATACAATTGTTCTCAGGCACACACTTGCACTTTGGCACAGCATGCATACCTTCATTAGTTTATTTTACGGAGTCAATGCCAGCAGGTGCAGCACACCAATTAAGACTGTATTAGCTTCCCTTTCATTGACATGTTCTATGTTGCACCTCACCTTTCATTATTTAAAATAGGGTCGTGCAGGGATGCAATTTGACCTGAGAGTTATAATTCCACTGGTTCTCTTAAAAATAACAATGGGTTTTGAAAAAAATCAGGAAATTCTCTGAGACACAATGTTTATTAAACTTAAATAGTATCAATAGCACAACATGTATCAGTACAGGTGGTTTCACATTCCTAAACTGAAGAGGGATATGTTTTTGCACTTCACTGAAAAGCTGAGATACAAACACAGCTGGGCAAACTAGATCAGATCAGGGTTGCCAACTCTCACGCATCTGGCGTGTGACACACGCTTTCACTCAATATCACGCTCTCACGCTGAAACGGTTTTAAAAACTTTTGTCAGGTAGTGATCGTCTTCTCAATAGAACATCTTTGATAATGTCTTCTGGCCAATCAGAATCAAGATAACGGCGTGATGTTGTTGCAGGAAGTCCCGACGTAGAATACTTTTGCTGTAGTACATCTCTACAACATTACGTGTTGATAGAAATCAACACGTAATGAAATAAGACCCCACGGTTTGATGATTGATAGGTGTGTGGGCTGTCTTTCATTTTGACACACAGAACAATGGGGGCTATCCACCCTTATCCACCATGTAAGTAATTCACAGCCTCTTCCCTCTTCCCTCTGTGAGGAGCAGCAGGTTCAGCTTTCAGAACAAAGTAACAAAAAACTAAAATGGCATTCATTTTTTTAAACATGTCGTGTAGTAATAGATGTATTTATTTATCTTCTCAAGAGAGTACCAGAAAGTGTGTTTTATGTTAGTATTTCAAAAGATCTCCTGGGGGAGAATCCCACAGACCCCCCTGCAGGGGTTGGGTTTTCAGCAGGTCAACTCTTTCACCTGTGGGGAAGTTGCAGGATTGGCTCCAGGTCGCCCTTTTTATTTACTACAAGACAAATGTGCCTTTTTATTTCATACAGTTCAATTTGGATTGAGACAGGGAAATAATCTAAACCTCACGCGTTTCACTGTCAAGGGTTAGCCCTACCATAGATTACCCAACAAAAATACTAGGCTTGTTTGAGACGCGTTGCGGCTCGCCTCGAAAGTAGACGAGAGTAGCCGATCGCAGCCGGGGGAGGTCTCAAAAAGCTCGACTGAAGTCGGACAGCTCGGAGTCGGCTTCGTCTTCTTCTTCTTCTCTCGGTTTTTTGGCGGATTGCAAACAACTTTAAGGTGCATACCGCCACCTCCGGAGTCGGCTTGACTCGGTTTGCATTTATAAAGAATGCACACATGTGTTTAATCGTTAATGTCAGATATGTACTAAGTACATACATTTGTTCCTGCTCAAGATTAGATTCAACTTTATTGTTATTGCACATATTACAGGTACTGAGACAACGAAATGCAGTTTAGCTTCTAACCAGGTGCAACAAGCAGTAAAGTGAAAAGTAATGTACACAATCTACAGAATAACATATAGAATGAATTGAATGATGAATAAACTGTGAGGGCTATGAATACACTAGATATCAGCCTGTGAGCAGTATGAACAGTGTGTATGAATATGCTAAGATATATAAAGTATGAAAACGGTAAGCAGTGCAAGTATAGTATAAAATATATGGATATTAATTTCATTATGATAAACATTGTGGAACAATGATGAAAAATGGGAATGGATGTGGCGACGTAAAACTGACACAAAACAACAACAAACTTTTGCCAGCCAATTGGAGAGTTTCATCAGCAGCACGTGGTAACAACCACCAATGAGCGCTCAGCTCGAGATACCAGCGAGTCGTTTCCCATCAAGCATTTCGCTCCCGCAGCCCGTGGAGAGGAACTGCGCCGCCTCTCCGCGCCTCGCTCTGCGAGGCTGCGGGCGTCTTTGTCCCGCGAGATTTCAACGTCTCATGTAGGCGAGCCTCCAGAGCAAGTCGGACAAAATGACTAACCATCATGCAACGCACTAGCAAGACGTTGATCGCAACTGCGCAGGTCTGCGCAGGTCTCGCTTGCCTCAAACAAGCCTACTCTCTCGCAACTGCCGACCCGTATTGCGCAAGCGCAGATCTAAGATCCAGTAGAAATGATAAAAAAGTAAAAGTCTGCTGCTTATTATTGTTCTACTAGGCCAAAATAGAGTGTGTTAATTAATATATTTGACAGTTTGGAGTAAGTCTGTAGATTTGTTTGTGTCTGTGTGTTTCATGTATGGCCTCTCACGATAATTAATTTTGTTGGATACATTTTCCCGGAAATTATTGCGATAAACGATAATATTGTCGGCACCGTTGTACGACCATTTTAGACCACTGACATAATATAATATATAATAATAATTCAAGTACATCCTTTTAAACTGTCACATCCTCATGTAAATGGCAATTTATCGAGTTCATTTTTATTTATCGTACGATAAGTCAATTAATTGCTTATCAGGCACACAATAACACACTAGATTTTGTCCGTATCTGGGCAAAATCGACTGACGCTGACGTCATTGTTTTATCAGAAACATGGCTAAACAAATCTATTTTGGCCTCTGTCATTGCCTTAAATGGTTTTAATGTGTATCGTACCGACCGGCCTAATAAAGGTGGTGGCGTTGCCATTTATGTTAAGAATAAGTTCAGTGTAACCACATTAGTTTCCAAATCGATCAGTAAGCAATTTGAATTTTTAGCCATAAATATAGAAGTGGCAAAGGGTCAACAGGTCATGGTAGTGAGTTGTTACAGACCCCCCTCAGCTGTCAAAGACTCCTTGTCTTCACTAGCAAATCTTTTATCACAACTAGACTACAAGGAAATAGTGCTACTTGGAGATTTTAACTGGGACTGGTTAACTGCAGTGTCAGAGGATTTTAAAAACCTTTGTATCTCTTTAAATGTTACTCAGATTGTTGACAGTCCTACTCGCCCAAATATTAAGTCCCCTAATAAATCCTCCCTAATTGATCTCATTTTAACTAATGTTCCCCATAAATATTCATCTGTGGGAGTATTTGCAAATGATCTGAGCGATCACTGTGTTGTAGCCACAATTAGGGACACTAAGGTCCAAAAGGTTAAACCTCGCATTATCATTAAGAGAGACAAACATTTTTTTGTTGAGCAGGGTTTTGTGCATGATCTGTTTGATTTTGATTGGGGTAAAATCGATCTGTGTGCTGATGTGGAAACCACATGGTCTTATTTTTATCTTGGTTTTATGGAGGTCATTGATAGACATGCACTCCTGCGTAAATTTAGAGTAAAGGGACGAGACAATCCTTGGTTTTCTGCTGAGCTGTCTCCTTCATGAGAGAAACAAGGCCTGGGCAAAGGCTAGGCAATCAGGCTCAGAGGTAGAGTGGCTGCGTTTTAGGCAGCTAAGGAATAGCTTCACTTCAAATGTCAAAAGTGCAAAGTCGAAGTACTATTTGTCAGTTTCCACAGAAAACCTAAATAATCCTAGGAAATTTTGGAAAGCAATAAAATCGATATCCACCGGTGAGATCCGTAATGAGCTACCTCCGTGCCTTACCACAGCATCGGGCTCTATATCGGACAGGGCTACTATGTTAAATTGCTTTAATGAGCATTTTGTGTCCTGCGGTTCTATGTTTGATTCTGTTTCTAACTCTGCTTCTGTGAACACCCCAATCCGTGACTCTGAACAATGTGGTCTGGAAAACCCTTTCAGTTTTACTCCTTTTACTGTCAATGTTGTTCATGAAGCCTTATCTAAGCTAGATCCTAAGAAACCGGCTGGCCCGGACAACGTAGAACCTTTCTTTTTAAAGATAGCTGCAGATTTTATTGCTCTTCCTCTTACTACTCTTTTTAACCTCTCCCTCAGCACAAATGCAATTCCAAAAGTATGGAAGTCAGCTTATGTCTTGGCTTTACTAAAAGGAGGGGAGGCAACTATTTTAAATAACTATAGGCCAATCTCTAAATTGTCAGTTCTGGCGAAGGTGCTCGAACGCCTAGTGAGTGAACAGGTAAAGGAGTTTTTATGTAAAAATGATATCCTGTCTAAACATCAGTCAGGCTTCAGAAAGCAACACAGCACCATCACTGCCACAATGAAAGTGGTGAATGACATTACAAGTATTTTAGACAATAAGCAGAGTTGTGCAGCTCTGTTTATTGACCTTTCCAAAGCGTTTGATACCGTCGATCATCGCATCTTAAAGCAGAGGCTACTCAGTATTGGCATATCCAGCCATGCAGTGCGTTGGTTTGTGAACTACCTCTCTGAAAGGTGCCAATGTGTTCACTTTGATGGGCTGTCTTCTGAGTGGTTAAACATTGCTAATGGTGTTCCTCAAGGTTCTGTTTTAGGTCCACTTTTATTCTCCATATATCAACAGTTTAGGTGAAAATGTGGATGATGCTACTTTACATTTTTATGCTGATGATACCGTGATGTACTGTGCAGGTCCCTCCATTAACGAGGCTGGTGTTAAATTACAGGCTGTTTTTAACATTATTCAGACTCAGCTCGCTGAACTTAAGCTTATTTTAAATGTTGATAAAACCAAGTTAATGCTATTTTCAAAAGCTAAAAAGAGACCAGAGCCTGTTTTGGATATTGTTACTATGCAAGGACAAGTACTTGAAGTGGTTACCAGTTATAAATACCTAGGTATCTGGCTTGATGATTGTCTTACTTTTAAACTTCATGTCAATAACCTGCTTAAAAAGCTGAGGGTTAGACTAGGTTTCTTTTTCAGAAACAAGTCCTGTTTCTCTTTTGAAGCCAGGAAAAGGCTCTGTGACCTTTTGACCTGTGCTGGACTATGGTGATTTGATCTATATGAATGCACCTGCCCATTGCCTGGATAAGTTAGATGCCGCCTATCACAGTGCCCTGAGATTTGTTACTAACTATAAAGCACTTACTCATCACGGTACCCTGTATGCCAAGGCAGGTCTGCCTTCACTAACTGTACGGAGGCTAAGTCATTGGTACATGTTCATTTACAAAGCCATGTTGGGTAAACTACCTTTTTATATCTGCTCTCTGATCTCTCGACGAATTGAAAGTACGTATTGTCTGAGATCTCATGATGTTGTTTTATTAAATGTGCCAAGTGCTAGGACTGTCTTAGGGAAGAAAGCTTTTAGTTGTGCAGCTCCACTAAATTGGAACAGTCTGCAAACATGTTTCAAACTGAGCACTTTGGTTCCCCTGCATCATTTAAAAACTCGGCTGGGTGACATGCTGTTTGATACTCATGGTACCTGTCTCTGTAAATAGAGTTTGTAAACTGTACCCTGTACATTATGTTGTATGTCATCCTTATTGTTGTTCTGTTGTTTTTATGTTACATGTGTAACTAATATCCTGCAGGTCACCCTTGAAAAAGAGATCTTTTGATCTCAAGGGGCTTCACCTGGTTAAATAAAGGCTTCAAACAAACAATAAAACAGTGGAAACAAACATGTGTTTGACTTTCATTAGTGAATGAAACTGTGTGCCCTTTATATTCTGTGTCCAATATTGTGTCTTTGTATATATTGTAAATATATATGCTAAGGTCCCGCTACTGACACGATAGCAGTCATTTCGTGCGCATATGTGTAATCAAACCCATGATATCAAAATCTCACTACAGCCAGGTACCCAAAGTTGGCAACCCTGATAAATGTATAAGACAATCACTGCCCAATGCACCAAAAACCAACATGCATTTACAGTCTTTTAAACTTTTGTAAGTACTATACTTAATTTTGAGGTACTTGTATTTAGTATTAGAGTATTTTCATTGTATGACACAACTACTCCACTACATTTTGAACGCCAATATTGTCCTTTTTACTCCACCATATGTATCTAACAGCTTTACCATACTTTACTTGTCTGATGTCAATACTTTTAAAGTTTTACATAAGTAAGATTTTGAAGCCAGGACTTCTTTTTGCAACTTAAGTCTATGTTTCACAACCAGTTCAGCTGTACAAGGCACTGACAGTTCCAAGCTAATAAGCTAACAAGCTAGTAAAAACAAATACACGATGCTCAGCTCACTTCACTTACCGTTCTGGTGCGTTCATGTCCCTTATGTTGGTGAACAGTAGACTCCTCATTTGAGTCTACTATGTCTGGCTTAATCCCTCCAATTTCCCCTCATATGGAGTAAATATTCAAGATGCCGAAACTGTCAATGGAGATCTATTTATAGATCCATAGTGAAGAAACGTTCGCGAGCTCCACGCCGCCATCTTGTTGTGCAGTTCTCTGTTGTGGGTTTTTTCGAAAAAACGTTCTTAATTTAAAGTGTGAGTGTTGTACTAACTATGTCAGCTTCTATAGAAAAACAACAATGACTTTATTAGACAAATCAGAGACTATTTAAAAGCATCCGACTTTATTTACATAAATTATGAATCAAACAACTGGTCAAAAGTAATTGTCAGGAAGGAGATGAGAGGAGTAAGGGGCCATGCCTTTACTATAGGATTAATACATCTATAGCTATTTCCTAATAAAAGAGAAAGTGAAAAAAATAAACTTTGATTTAAGTCCCATTAAGTGTTAGCTTCTGTCCTTTGACATATTCCCAGTAAAAACTGAATATTTAAGCAGCGTGAAGTTAGTGAATGGGTAATATTTAGGGATGTCCCGATCACCTTTTTTGAGAAGCCCCTCACTGCAGTGCGCAGTACCTCAAGCCCCTCCTTCTCAACCTTTGAGGCACGTGACTAACGGCGCCTCCTTCTCAACCTAGGCCCCTCCTTCTCAACCTAAGCCCCTCCTGGCACGTGACTAACGGCCCCTCCTTCTCAACCTTTGAGAAACGTGACATCCTGTTTCCGGGGTAGCAGTTCTGTCACGATGGAGGTAAGTAACCCTGAATAAATTAACTATTTGTTTTTGCTGCGGTTTAAAATATGTTGATTGAAAGTAAAACTACATTTGTGTTGCTTCAAAATAGTAGGATTGCTGTATAAGCAAAGTCCTGAAAACTTTAGGAAAGTCTTTATATTATTTTAAGTCTCACTTATTTGCTGTCGTCTCCATACTTGCCAACCCTCCCGATTTTCGCGGGAGACTCCCGATTTCATTACCCTCTCCCGGTTTCCTCCCATGGTCATATTTCTCCCGATTTCTGACAAAATCAGATTTACTCAGGACTGTTTAATACAGCTACACCATTGTTTGGTTTCCATGGTAGCACGTCACTTTAGCAGCGCGCGCAACTCAAAGTCTTGAAATGCTCCCGTTTTCTGAGGTCTCAAGGTTGGCAAGTATGGTCGTATCCCTGAATAAATTAACTATTTGTTTTGCTGCGGTTTAAAATGTGTTGATTTTAAGTAAAACTACATTTGTGTTGCTTCAAAATAGTAGGATTGCTGTATAAGCAAAGTCCTGAAAACTTTAGGAAAGTCTTTATATTATTTGTGCACTACTTGAGAACTAATAACTATACTATGTAATAGTAGGATTGCTGTATAAGCAAAGTCCTGAAAACACTATGCATAAACTATATTTCAATTCGATTTTTACAAAATAAATGTATATGCAGCTTATTTTATTCCTGCCTATTGCCTAACCATTTTGTTTGTGTTTATTTTCTTTGACCAGAAACACATCACACACTTACACCATGATGGGAGCCCAAAAGTGTATATTTGTAATTCTGGCAGTTATCACTGCCCGTTCTGCCAATACCAGGGTCAGAGGCTTCAGGTGGAATACCATGCCAAAAGCCATTCTTCTGTGAGGCACAGAGGTATAATAAATTGCTCTTTTTAGTGCTGTCTGTATTTTCACATTATTTACAATGAGAGCTTAATGTCTTCAAGCTTATTGACTTTACTATTGTTTCTTGTTTTCAGAGTTCACAATTGTTAAGTGTGGCTTAAGCTGCAGAACAGCAAGCCATTTTCATTGTCTTTATTGCTCACAGACCATAATTAATAGGGGCCAGTTTGTACGGCATGTCTATTCACATGAGCCAAACGCTGTGACTGTAGAGCGACTTACAGCACCTGCCCAGCTCACCCCACCATCTCACCAGCTCACTCCAGCACCTGCCCAGCTCCCTCTACCATCTCACCTGCTCACTGCAGCACCTGCCCAGCTCACCCCACCATCTCACCTGCTCACTGCAGCACCTGCCCAGCTCCCTCTACCATCTCACCTGCTCACTGCAGCACCTGCCCAGCTCACCCCACCATCTCACCTGCTCACTCCAGCACCTGCCCAGCTCCCTCTACCATCTCACCTGCTCACTCCAGCACCTGCCCAGCTCACCCCACCATCTCACCTTCTCACTCCAGCACCTGCCCAGCTCACCCCCACCATCTCACCTGCTCACTGCAGCACCTGCCCAGCTCCCTCTACCATCTCACCTTCTCACTCCAGCACCTGCCCAGCTCACCCCACCATCTCACCTTCTCACTCCAGCACCTGCCCAGCTCCCTCTACCATCTCACCTTCTCACTCCAGCACCTGCCCAGCTCACCCCCACCATCTCACCAGCTCACTCCAGCACCTGCCCAGCTCCCTCTACCATCTCACCTTCTCACTCCAGCACCTGCCCAGCTCACCCCCACCATCTCACCTGCTCACTGCAGCACCTGCCCAGCTCCCTCTACCATCTCACCTTCTCACTCCAGCACCTGCCCAGCTCACCCCACCATCTCACCTTCTCACTCCAGCACCTGCCCAGCTCACCCCACCATCTCACCTGCTCACCGCAGCACCTGCCCAGCTCCCTCTACCATCTCACCTGCTCACTCCAGCACCTGCCCAGCTCCCCCCACCATCTCACCTGCTCACTCCAGCACCTGCCCAGCTCCCTCTACCATCTCACCTGCTCAACTCCAAGCACCTGCCCAGCTCACCCCACCATCTCACCTGCTCACTGCAGCACCTGCCCAGCTCACCCCACCATCTCACCTGCTCACTGCAGCACCTGCCCAGCTCACCCCCACCATCTCACCTGCTCACTGCAGCACCTGCCCAGCTCCCTCTACCATCTCACCTGCTCACTCCAGCACCTGCCCAGCTCACCCCACCATCTCACCAGCTCACTGCGGCACCTGCCCAGCTCACCCCACCATCTCACCAGCTCACTCCAGCACCTGCCCAGCTCCCTCTACCATCTCACCTGCTCACTCCAGCACCTGCCCAGCTCCCCCCACCATCTCACCAGGTCACTCCAGCACCTGCCCAGCTCCCCCCACCATCTCACCTGCTCACTCCAGCACCTGCCCAGCTCCCCCCCACCATCTCACCTGCTCACTCCAGCACCTGCCCAGCTCCCCCCACCATCTCACCTGCTCACTCCAGCACCTGCCCAGCTCCCTCTACCATCTCACCTGCTCACTCCAGCACCTGCCCAGCTCCCCCCACCATCTCACCTGCTCACTCCAGCACCTGCCCAGCTCACCCCACCATCTCACCTGCAGCACCTGCCCAGCTCTTAATTTTACAATTTACATTTGCATTCTTGAAACAATTTCTTACACTGTAACCTGACTATATCATTTGTAATTAATATTTGTAATGTTTGTCTTTCATTCACCAAGGTCTGAACAACAGAGGTCGCAAGACTGCAAGAGGCGACTGGAGGAAAAGGCAATGCAGGTAGAAGTTGTTGAATCACAAATGATAAAGTCTTGAACCAGTGTGAGTGTTAAACATGTAACCTGTCTTTGTTAAATATATTTCAGGATGAAGAGGTTCCGCAAAAGAAGCAGGCCATAATTTGAATGCGTCATGAGTGAGTGCTGCTGGGGGGGAACTGTTACAATCTGTATTAGGTTCACTAATGCCTCAAAATGTAATAGTTGTCAGAATCTGTCTGTGTTTTATTTTGTCCTGTCCCTGTCTCTGTGTTCAATAAAATTGAAAGTCCTGAATTCAAAGTGTTTCTTAAGTAAAAGAGTATAAGTATTATCAGCTAAATGTACTCGAAGTATCAAAAGTAGAAGTACATGCGGAATGGCTCTGTTCACAGTATTATATTACCATTGATATTATCCTGTCAATTCTATCAATTTGTCAATACGATGGCACTTTTTTAATATATTTTTTTAAATACTGGTAGGAAATAATGTGATATGATTTCATTTATATCACATGTTTTTCAGTAAAAAGTGAGTAAATATACAATATTGACTCTGAAATTAAAAAGTTAAAAAACAAATGAAGGCCCTTTCTTGAAGTCATAACTGAAATAATTGATGCAATTAAAATGCAAATAGACATTAAAATATGCTTTGAAGGCTGTTAATGTGTTTAATTTGAGTTTTACATTTTTAAATGCCGTTGCCATGGCGACAGATCACTCGCCATCATCATTGGTATCATTATATTAATATGTTAAAATAGTTAATACTCTGACGCTATGATTAACAGAACAGAACTGTGAAGCTCGTCACGTGCCTCAAAGGTTGAGAAGGAGGGGCCGTTAGTCACGTGCCTCAAAGGTTGAGAAGGAGGGGCCGTTAGTCAGGAGGGGCCGTTAGTCACGTGCCTCAAAGGTTGAGAAGGAGGGGCCGTTAGTCACGTGCCTCAAAGGTTGAGAAGGAGGGGCCGTTAGTCACGTGCCAGGAGGGGCTTAGGTTGAGAAGGAGGGGCCTAGGTTGAGAAGGAGGCGCCGTTAGTCACGTGCCTCAAAGGTTGAGAAGGAGGGGCTTGAGGTACTGCGCACTGCAGTGAGGGGTACTACCCTTTTTTTGCTCCCGATCCGATTCCGATCATTTGATTTTGACAATCTGCCGATACCGATTTTTCCCGATCCGATCTTTATGCAATGCATTAAGAGAAAAAAAAGGTAAAAAGCATTCAAGTTGTCCCTTAAGGTTATTTTTATTTATTTAAATGACAGTACCCAACTATCAATTCTATCCAACATGGATATAGCTTCTTTCACAGCAGCATTGGATCAAAACAAAATAAAGCTTATCAGTGGTCCACCACAAAATAACCATGTAAACAAATTGAGTGCAGAAACAAAAATAACTCTACTGGAAAGAGGTAGCTTGACTAGCTTCACAAGTTAACATTCAGTCACAAATAATAAAAAAGAAAAAAATGTGGCTTGGTGCAGAATTCTAGCCTTAAGACTAACTAGTCTAGTAATAATGCAATGAACTACAGCAGCTCAACATAACATGAATAAACAAAGTATTATATTTCCATCTTACTGGAGTAACACAATTCAATAGTAATTAGCAGCGAACCGCTTCAACACGTGTGTTTCGGTGTATTCACGGCATTCTTTTTGTTATTCTACAGTATTGTTGTTTTATAGTTATTTGTTAATGTAACCCAATTTGTGTTCTTTGAAATTGAAAAGGATATCGCATTGTGTTTGTTACTTTCGTTGCAGTTGTATATGTCTTAAGTGTAATTTGGCTTGGCTTCCTATTTGTGGACATGCTTTTATTTTGAAGGAGAGGTAGCGCTGTTGACAGGAAGTTGTTGTTGCTTTGGAAACAACGTGACGGAGATTAACGGAGAAAAGTAATATCTACATATAAACAGGGGCGGATCTAGACAAATATTCATGGGGTGGCAAGAGGGTGGCAGGAGATTTTGAGGGGTGGCATCCCCTGGCAGAAGTATATGCTGATTTAAATCGCAGTGTAACGGTACACGTACCCGTACTGAAATTATTCGGTACGGGCCCTTCGGTTCGGTACACGTGTGAACCGAAGGGTACCGAACGAATATAACGTTGAATGTAAAAAATTGAGAACATGAACAACTTTCTGGAAGTAATCTTAGGTATATATATCATAGAGCGACCAAGTCATTTCATTGGACGAGAGGCATACTATGAGAGCTGGTCAAAGGGATGCGTTCAAATGTAGTCAGTAATTTGAGGAAATGGCGAACGCAGATAAAGTTGAGCTCGAAAATCCTCCAGCATCATTGAAGTCTCCAGTTTGGGAACATTTTGGTTTCGCAGTTACGTACAAGGATGACGGACAAAGACAGGTGGACCGAACCAAAGCTGTTTGTCGGGATTGTTCAACTAACATTGGTTACGCGGCTGGCAATACATCAAACTTGCACACTCTTGAAAAGGCATCACCCGAACGTGAATATCACCGGTACCAAAAGAAAAAAGACTGAAGTGCAAACCCAACTCCCACTAGCATTTAAGCCTCCACCACTCGCAACAAGTTCAGACCGAGCCAAAGCTATTACAAACGCCAAATATCCTTATGTTGCCATGTTAGCAAAGCGCTACCTGGCTGTATCTGCTACCTCTGTTCCTAGCGAGAGGGTGTTCTCCACAGCAGGAGACATTGTTAGTGCCAGCAGATCTGCCCTTTCGGCAAGCAATGTGGACAAGTTAATTTTTATTTAAAAAAACATGAAAATACAATGACAAGCAAGTCCTAATGTCAAGCTGGCTGCTTAGGTACTAGTACAGTACAGTTCAAATACAGATTATTTCAGTTCATCGAAATGCTGCACCTTAATGTTTATTTTATTATATTTTGTATTTATTTGAGTGAATACATTATTCACAGTTTAATAATAATTAAAAAAATAAATATTTTTTTTAATGTTTTGTGATAATTTTTTCTGCTGTACCGAAAACGTACCGAACCGAACCGTGACCTAAAAACCGAGATACGAACCGAACCGAAATGTTTGTGAACCGTTACACCCCTACAATCAATGTTAACTTGGAAAGCCACAATATTAATATTTTAACTCAATGACATTAGGTGATATTATTGTGGCACATCAGTAAAGCCTTACATATAAATATATAAGGTGGCAGACGTAATTTAATGAATTTTAACTGAACAATAACTGAATGAGTTTGTTTCAATCTTAAACCAGCAGGGGTACCAAATCTATGAAGACTGCTGCAATAAGTACATTCATTAACTGTCTCATCGATGTTTGTCTGAATGAATATGATACTATTAACAATCATATTATTCCTATCAGCTGTCAATCCCTTTTATGATTCACATATTCATTTATTATTGAATAAACTATATTTTTTGGAGGAGTTAATGATGAATGTTCATCAAGATGCTTGCTCACCCTCCTTCAAATTTGAAAAACAAGTAATTATATCATTATTGATATACAGTTACAACCTTGACTTTACATCAGAAAGAACAAATATTAAAAAAGTGACTAACTGCATCAGTTAGGGTTAAAAAAAAAACGTGTATTCAGCTAAAACATATACATCGCTGCAGTAAGTTATTATCCAGTGGAAAGTCCTTGTCTACTGGCCTGGTTAAATCAAAGTGGTTACTTTCTGTTGGCTGGGCAGTGTAGTTGTACACACCGTCTGATTTTACTTTCTCAGGACTTAAAACAGTTTTTTGGGGGCAGACCCCCTCAAAGAAAAAAAATATACACACGCATACAAGGTCATCATCTTAATAGTTTGTTATGCTCATCGAGTCATCCGTGAGCAGAGCATCAAGTTGGCATGTCTATTACAGCTGAATGCGGCGATTAATATGTTGTTCAGCAAAACGCCTCACAAACGTATTAAGATCCAAAGCTTTAGTGCGTTTTGATTCAATGCTGAGTACAGCCAAACTTGACATTCTCTTCTCTGTAATTGTAGATCGCAAATACCTCATTCCTTCCGTCTACTTGGGTCCGAAATGCTTCTCGATCATATTTCCAGTCTCGCGCCAGGGCCGGGGGAGGGGTTACAAGACTCGCGTCTTGTGCTGCATTCACTTGCACTCGGACATTAGAGATTTTCTCTCATAAATGTCCGATGAGCCACAACTTTTCTTTCAAAACAAAGATGCCAACTGGGGTGGCAGCTGGGGTGGCAAGGCTATAGTTTAGGGTGGCAGTTGCCACCCCATGCCACCCCGGTAGATCCGCCCCTGCATATAAAGACGGAGAAAGTAAACGATAACGTTGATGGTGTTAGCACCCCCCAAAGAGGCACAAGCTCTTACGTTAATATTGGAGATTTCAATAAATTCAATTTGGAAAAAAAACGGGGGGAAAAATGAAAAAACAAACAATCGTATTAGATTGGTTGTGTTGAACGTAGCTCGCGGAACCTCCTTCTTGCAAACATTGCATCTGGCTGTTACACTGCCTTCGCTTTCAATTTTATAATACTTACAAACTCCTGACATTTTCTCTGTCCCGACTCCCGAGTCATCAGCTGAACGTAGCCTCTCGTTAGCTTACTGCTACTATTAGACACTGCGCCCACTCTGTTGCCAGATTTGAGAGAAATAAGCAACCAGGTCTGAAAACAAGCCCAAAAGAAGCAACACATACATGATGTTGTGTCATTTAAAACCAAAACTAATTCCTCAGGATGACTTTAAGACGTGAACATGGTCATTTTTGTTTTGTAACATAAAATAAAATAATTGTTTTTAAGGATTCCCGATCCCCGATCTTTTTCTCCCGATTCCGATCTTTTAAAAATCACGTGATCGGCTCCGATCCCCGATCACGTGATCAGATCGGGACATCTCTAGTAATATTAGAAAAAGTCTATGAAGAATTTATAACACAGCTTCCCGAACCAGACAAAACATCTATTTTGATAGACAAATTGAGACAATAACACATTTGTGAGTAGTGTAAGTAACAGGAGGTTAAAATGTTCTTAAGCAAGACACTGAACCCACATTTCTTTTTTAATGCCCCGGCCACACGAGGACGAAAACGGCTAAACGCATAGGATTAACGCAAACGCAATCGCAAAAAAGCTTCCGTCCACACGCAATAGTCATCCGGATAGTGTCTGTCCACACGAGACAGCTCCGTTTAGCTCCAACCGCTGGAGAAGCTGCAGTACATATGCCGAGCCTGTACGCGGCGCTGTAACTTCCTCCACAAAAGCAGCGAAGAAGCATGGCCCTTCTGTTTATTCTCCGCGGTGGGGGCCTGGGGAACCGGGCAGAGTTTTTCGCCAGTCAACGTGTATTAAAGTTTAAATCTTCCGACAAAATTATAAAAGTGCCGGTCAAAGGTCTTCTTTGTTATTTATTGAGCTTTAAAACAAATGAATAACGACTCTATATATTACAATAATAAAATACACGGAGCCTCTCTTTTTCCTCCCTCTCTTCGGACAGCGTCAGTGTCTGTTTTATGCAGCAGCTGATCCAGTAATGAGTGACCCGGCCGACAGTAAAAATAAACATATTTATAACTAGTTTAGGTAGTTTGAGAGGTGTCTCTGTCCTGTCAGAAAGACTTCACTCACGTTTATGTCCATATCGAGAGAAAGATAAATAATCTGAATTCAGTGTGCAGTTTACTTTGAAGCGGGGGTGAGCAGCAGAGGTGGGGAGAGGCGGGACTATTGCCTCATCATTATCAGAAAATGATCGTATAGGGCGCACACACGGAGCCGTTGGACCCCCCAGAGCGTTGCGTATGCCGTTCTATCCACCTTGGGACCCATTATCGTTCCGCTGTCGTTTAGTGCCGTATTCTGTCGTCCTCGTGTGGCCGAACGCTCTATATGACACTAAACAGTAACGCAAACGACCGTTTTCGTCCTCGTGTGGCCAGGTGCATAAGTGTATGAATGGGTGAATGAGAAGAACATTTTAAGCGCTTTGTCCAGTAAGGTAGAAAGGTGCTCCATAAAAAGCAGTCCATTTACCTACTTTGCTTTGACGGATCATTTTCTTTAGACATCATTAAAGCTATAACCAGTGCATCTTATGGCAATAATTCCATATTCGAGTTATCTGCATACAGGTCTTGTCCTTCTGGCATTTCTTTATGCTGGCTGTACAGTGACAAACAATAACTGCCCATGGTTTTATGAGAATCAATGACTTATTCCTGTACCTCAGGAGAGTTCAATATTTGTTAGCTAATGAAAGGCTTTCACTGTCCCCACTAGCACTGTGAGTTCAGTGTAACCTCGACCCCCTGTTGTCTCTCTGGACTTTCTTTATCCTCCCCCCCAATGTTTTTTTTCCCCAGCGTGATGACAAAGCGATCTTTGTCAAATATGTATTCACAGTGAGTTTTCATTTGGCTCATGTTCCATCTAAACATGTATAAAACTATTTTTTTAAGCTTTAATCGAATTAATGAATGGGAAATTCACTTCCAAAGACACAGGTGTTGGAAAAAGCTTTCAACAACTCATAATACAATAAAGAAATCGATGTAATTGTCACTTGACACATTTGTGCAGCACTTAGAGCCATGTAGCTATTTATTTGTGGACAAAGTCCCTTCTCAGGTTCACAGCTTTTGGCTTTCACCTTCCAGGCAAATGGAGAACTCCGAAAGAGCTAAATTGAGCTACATTTTCAGTGACATAATGGCAAGAATCAATATGACTTTTCCTTCCTAAATGGAAGATAATGGTATCACAATGGAGGCGTGGGGAGCTTGTCTACTCAGCCAGCTCTGATTGATCTGTTACTGCAAGAGTCACTCCGGGACCCGCAAGGTGTCTGGACACATTAGCTTCACAGTGTGTGAGCCAACACACACACACACACACACACACACACACACACACACACACACACACACACACACACACACACACACACACACACACACACACACACACACACACACACACACTTACACGCTAGGTTCACTTTGTCTCTTTGAAGACAATTCATCGTCAGATCCTCTTAAACAGTCATTCATCATCATTATGAATTACATGTATTATATCGCAATTAATTCCAGGAAAATATGTGCATTTTTCTTTATTTTATCATCCACACGTTTACTTCATTAAGTGTTTTGCGTCCTGCATTATCCAAAAGGACCGCAGTCCTAAAAAAAATGTGTTGCTTGGTTATGGATTATTGTCATAAGCAGATTCCTGCATTAACAGGCTGAATACTACATACTGTAATTACATAAAAGCACACCTAAATGCCTCCAAGGCTACATTAACATGAATGAAAATGAAATGAACTAATTTGAGTGTACACAATATTATAACAAATACCATGTATGTGAAACAAAAGCCATGTTTGGCAAGGATATGCAAAGGATACCACTTAACATATAAAAGTACTCTACGACTTGAGTAGCTATGCATATTGGACGATCTCCAACTTAATTAATCATGGTAGGAAGCCTGAAGGTACAACATATATACATAAACACTTCTTTCATCTCTCTTTGTGGAGGCTTGCCTTTTTGCTAACATTTCTGTGCAAAATGCAACTTGTCTGTAATTGATCATGGTAGATGGTATGCAAGAGGGAGCCCTTTAACAGCATCTTGAATCTCACAATAGTTATAGCTGTTGTGGAAATAATTATCATAAGACGCCAATTAGTAACATACAGGACAAACCTCGATGTCTGTTTACCTTCTTTAAGGACACAGGCGGCTTAGCCAATAATGTTATTGTTCCCATTCTGTGACCGGTCAATACTGGGATACAGATGGTCTGTGTTGTGGGTACACTGGGACACTTCCTTCTCTGTATTTGTGGACTCCAAGGTGAAATCTTCGAGGTCATAGGTGTCCGAGGCAAGTAGCTCAGTGTTCCCACACTGTTTAGGCTATCTCCTCAAATATGTTGTTTACTCTCTGCGAAACCAGTTAGATGGGCTGGCAAGAGAGAGGCTCTCCAGAATTGACGTGGCAACTCTACCGTGAAGTCAGAACCTCTGACTCTTGGACTTGTGATGTGAATCCTCCGGCCGTTTAACTCCAAATAAACCATCATGTGTTTGACATCAAAGCTACTGCTCTTCCCGTGTCTCCTTCCTGAGTCGGTGACTCCCACTGCATAGCGACACAGAAGTTTCCATTACAATAGCTACCTTAATTTTGCCATATTTATTATTATGCAGGGCGAATCTTTTTTCATTTCTCAATATGTGATGTATATTGCCTCTATGTAGTTACAGATAAATGATACCAGCGAGAATCTAATCTGTGTTGCAGTGCTTTTTCTGCCTGATAGAGAAAGCGGTTGCCTTTGGTTCGGAGGGTGTACAGGAATCTGTGCTTTTCACATGCCTTTCTTGACAAGCTGCTCTCATTACCTGCAGAAATCCAATCAGCGGTACATTTTGAACTCTACCCTGTAAGAGGCGTATGTTTGCCATGGTAAATTGCAGTGTATGACGAAGATGCTTTTCTGCCTCGATGAAGCTTCCATTAATAAAGGATAGTTCTCGGTTCCATATATTTCTGGTCTTGATTGACATTTTTATTTGCTTTGCAGCTCATAAACCCAGCCTTTAATAACAAATAGGAACATATTTGTAGGTTTATAACACTTTATCTTGATGTCAGTTTCATTTCACGGGGAAACTTAATTAGAGCCAGCAAAAGCAGAACATGAAACCCACCGGATGAAAAAACAGAAACTGCAGGTAAATGCTTGGAGTGGAGCAGAGAATGAGCAGTGATTTTTTAAAGCTGAGTGTGAATAAGGTCCACTGGTGCCTGAGCCGATCCTGGAAAACACAGCTGTAGTTTTTAGAGATTTGGTATGGATTAAACAAATATAGCTATACCATCGCAACAAGGAAGTGCTGCTTTGCATTTTTCATTACCTTCGGACAGAGTCAGACTACCTTTGTTTTCCTGCTTCCAGTTCTTGTGCCAAGCTAACTGTCTGGTTTCCATTTCTGTATGCAAACATCTGAAAGTGGTGTCAATCTGTTCATCCAACTCTCATAAAGAAAGACATTAAGCTTATTTACAAATGTACAGACTCAAGCTGCTAGTTTTTCAGTGGAATTTCATTGTTTGTGTTATTTTTCAGGAATATTTACTTGTTTTCCTTAATATTTAATTAACTGCTTTACGTTTTTTGTATTTGAATATCTTTTGACTTCGATTGACGCTTACTTTTGTTGCATCATCTGTATGTTTTGCAGAAAACGGTTTCATTTCTGGATTTGAGATTTTTTGCCTTTTTACCGTAATCCTTTTTTTTACCCTTATGTTGTGTTCGGGTCTCCCGTGACCCGTTTCAAGTTAAAATGATATAATAACTACGCTTTAGTTCTTTTTATTGGAACCAGGCTTCATGATATCCTCTACAACATGCAGCTATATATACACTACAAAACTCATTTTGACCATTTTTGCCAAGTCTGAAGGTCTCTAAAAAAAAAAGTGTATCATTTGGTGTTCGGGTCTGGGAAGACCCAGCAGAATTGTTTTGGGTGACACAGGGTAAAATTTGGCCCAATCAAGATTCATCTTTGACTTTAGACGCCCCCTTCATCCACTGTAACAATCATTTATAACCTTTTTGGGGGAAATTGTATTCTAATATTAGTCTATTCAAGTCAGATAACGTAATGATCCACTGTCTTCACAATAGGAAATATAATGAGTGAATTGAATCACATGTTTTACTTAAATATGCGGTGTAATGTTTTTTGGGGCCATACAATTAAATTACAACAGGATTGTACGGATATGAATGCATGATAAGTTAGTTATGATGTAGTTAAAACAATAGTGGACACATTTTTTTGTGTGTTTTGGACTGAGATAAATCAACACCATGAACGGTTACAGCTTTTGAACACAACACAAGGGTTAATATGTTTTCTCTTGCTTCTGTGAGTTTTGTTCTTAGGGGCCACCATAGTTCTTTGCATGAACTATGGTGTGGTATAGTTTAGTCCTTTTCTGAAGAAAAACATGGCCCAGTGATGAGCAAAGACCTTCAAAATGTTAGGTAATTTCACGAATCTCATTGCTATAAATGAACTTTCATAATCCACTAATTTAAAATGCTTGGCAGTAATTTAGTTTTGTCTAATATTTGCATCCCATTCCCAATTACAGGAAATAGCCTGCAAAAACGTACTGTATGAACCATCTTTAGGGTTAGGGGGGTTAACCCTAACGCCCCTAACCCTAAGCTATTTTTCATATTTCTAAAACAAATTGGTAACACTTTATATTAAGGTACACATATTCACCATCAACTAGTTGTTAATTGACATGCATTATTAGCAGTATATTGGCTGTTTATTAGTCATTATTAAACACTTATTAATGCTTTATTCTATATGACCATATTCTACAAGTACTAGGCCATTAGTTAAGAAGTTTTCCTCAATAACCCTCTAATTAGTGCTTATTTATTCAAAGTAAGAAAGTTGTTGTACATGAGTTTTGGTCTTAATATGCTCTGCTCAATATGGGCCTACTAAAGCAGTAGTACCACAAGAATAGTAATTCTACCATATTAACACTTAACAAATATGGTCTATTCTTATGTAACAAGACATGAAACCAAAAGTGTTAATTGTGTCAAAATGTATTTCTAACTCAGAATTCCCTATTTTAAAGTGAAGTCTTGTTCATAACACATAAACTAGTAGTTTGACTCTAATGTGTTAATTAACAACTAGTTGATGGTGAATAAGTGTACCTTAATATAAAGTGTTACCAACAAATTATATAAAATAAATTCTCCAAGAAATAAAATGTACCTGGAGTATCAAAACAAATAAAAGTCCCTTCCATGCTCCCCAAAAAAAGTCAGACTACCCTCCCTTCACAAGATTACAATACCAACCGCCTTTCTCACCTTCATTAATTCAGCAACTCTGAAAAGTGAAGAGTGAAAGGTTCTTTATTCTTTATTTGCAAGGTTCGAAGGAAACACGAGAGAAAGGACATTGCTCAAAGAGAACAGAGTGAGAGTCAGCTTTCCCCTCGTCCACTCCCCGGTACACCAGAGAGAGGGAGGTAAACAACTTTCAACACATAAATATTTAAATGTTTCATTAGATGCTGTCTCGTGAGGAGACTAAGAGGAGCTCGGGGATTTAGCTCCAGCAGCAGGCACAAAGTCAAACCACGTCAAAGACAAATCTATTCTGTCAATAAGAACACGGAGCCTGTGGAGGTGGTGAATTATATATACGAATATGTAAATGACTTATATATGTTCACGAAGAATGAGGTTATCAATATGTCTTAAAACTTGCATGTTTAACAAGTGGTTGGCTATACATCTAGTCCGGGAGAGGACTTTGTCAATAAATAATGCAGATCTGTCCAATATCATGTCTTTCAGCATAAACTAGTACACAACCAAGTATACATACTGTCAACTTTAACATTCATGTTCAGTTCTGTATTTCTTTAATACATCATTATTATTTTCTAAGTGAGAATAACATAATCATTGCTCTTCCTAAGAACAGACCAGCTAGCACCTATGTATTTAATGTGTTTTATATCTATCTCTGATTATCTATAGGTAATTATCCCAAAAATAAAAATGAACAACAAGAATTAAAATCAAATCAAATCAAGTTTTATTTATATAGCACATTTATAAACGATTTTTGGTCGAGCCAAAGTGCTGTACATATAATAAAAATAGCCTACAGTAGAGACACTTTACAGCAAATACAATTAAAAGCCACAGATTAAGTACCACTTCAATCTAAACTCAAATGTTGAAGAAAATGTGCTACTTATTCACACATCTTAATAAAGCTCAGCGCAAGTTCAACCAAGAAGACCGTCTTTACTCTTCATGTATTTCTATTCCCATGTCACTACTCTCTCTCCTCTCAATAAGTGACCGGGGGCGTCACTCCCCAGCTTAACCAATCACTTCGCTCTATTCTCACAAGCCTATCATAACGCTCTGTCAAACCTTTTAAATCTGCTCTCCCCCCTCTGACAGCTGTCATTTCAGGTGACTCGACGCAACCCTCCTCCACCGCTTTTCACCTCCTGTCCCTCTGAATCCAGGGTCAAGCTAAACCACTCCTCTTCAGACCGACCCAACTATCCATTCACCACCACCAGGGTCTAGACCCCAGGGGGGTTTCATCGGATCGGCTCTACCCTCCAGAATGATACTTCCTGCACAACGGGGCCTAATCGCCAAAAAAAAATCACCATTACATTAATTTATGCATCTGCGCAATAAATATGTATTTATTATTACATCAAAACCGTCTCTCCTGATTGAACTGTAGTCCTCTTTACTCTCATGTGTGTGTGCGTTCCACATTCAGCTTAACATTCAAAGAAGAATAAAGGAAAACATAATTAGATTTAAAGGCTAATTATAATGACTAACAACCTCTGAGTTTATTTCCGGCATTAGGCCTCGAACTAAATGGTGGCACAGTAATAGACTGTGATCTAGCATCTCTACTTTGTTTCTTCAAATGTACCAATCTCCCATTAGGACCTACAAAAAACATACTATGCATACATTGTTGTTCAGAGCGATACAATATAACATTTCAATGATGTATGTTGTAAAACAGTTCGTAAGGTTGGCAAACAGTAATTAAAGCTCCACTTTAGCACACATAAAGTTAATAATTTGTGTAGATTTAAATTCTAAAAAGAAATGTAGCTCACAAAATTACAACCGGGGGCCTTAGAGGGTTCAATAAAAAGGCTTCACAGTTTAGCAGAGACTATGTTGGTTGTATTCAACCCAGTCTCACGGCAATTCGTGTTATATTCACGAAATTTATTTAATCTATTGATTTTCGTGTCACACAGAACGATTTTAAAATCAATGTATTTCTATTGGTAGTATGTTTCGTGCCTGCAACACGTCTTTTTGTCCGGTCGGGTCTTGGAAGACCGGAAGCTGTGTGGTTCATACAAACATTTTCTTACTAACCCTTACTTTTTAAATTGCATAATGTCTGACTTTTCTTGCTGTCCACGAGGAAAATAAATGGGGCTCAGAGCCTCAGAATACTGAAATATGTATTTTTGTAATATTTTTTTCCTTCTAATTTATTATTATTTGGTGCAGGCACGAAACATACTACCAATTGCTTCTAAAATCGTTCTGTGTCAGAATACTGAAATCTGTATTATTGAAAATATTTGTTTCTTTCTAAATTGTTATTATTTAAATTGCTTTTAAAATTGTTCTGTGTGAAATGAAAAAAAAATTCACGAATCAATAGATTACATTTCGTGACTATAACACGAAATGCCGTGAGACTGGGGAACATTTTCACAGTCATGGTTCACCCTTCTTTTCAGAGACTTTTCTAGTTGGATGTTTCCTCCATCTCAGTGTGAACTCCTCATGGATTCCATTGACCCTCAAATGTTTCTCCATCTATAAGACAGAATAAAACAAATGGTTAACACCAGTCTCTTGTAGAAATTGTTCATAATGTTGCCAAATTAGATTTTGTATGGTTGGTCCACAACTGATGGTCGAAGCATTTGGTGTGAGTTGAATGGTCTCACACACCTATTTATGCAACCCTAGGTTCGGTTATTACATATTTTTTTTACGGTGACACCGTCATTTAGCATCTCCAAAGTTCCCTTTACAAAAAGCTATTGGATTTTACAATTGGATTTCGCAATATCGCAGTAAATAAGCTCTATGGTAATATGGTCTTTACATATAAACACCACTTCTATGATTTTTGAAGCGTAAATGCAATCGCCAAAAGTAAAAAGCTATAAACAAACCACATCATGGTCGCATGGTGTCACGTCAACATAGCTAAGCTAAAGATAGCTAATGTTGCTAATGTTCCCGATTAGTTGAATTGTGTAATTTACTTGCCAGAAACCACTGTTTTCATGACGCATAGAAACTTTAAACTTCATGAGTGGAGTAATTCATTACTTATGTAGTCATAGAACAAAATGTGAAAATGTCTTCAGCATGCTTTAACCTCAGACCTTATGTGAGGCATCTTCTCAAAAGACCCATTCATCTGTTGCCAACTAGTGGCACTATGATGCTGACTTGTGTGGGTTTTAGGATTCATTCCTGCACCACTCAATGGGGGACCTGAAAGGTGGGGTAGGTAATTTTGGAGAAACCAGCTCGAGTGCGCTAAAATTTGAAAATATGAAAAATCTGCCCCTTCCTTCAGACTTCCTCACAGAGCCCCTCCTCCAACACACAGGAACGCGCACATGACCAATGAGGGCACGAGATAAGTTTGTGCACAGATGGAAGGCTGACAGGCAGGTAGGCCATCCAGTTACTTTAGCCGGGCCGCCTCAGATGATTGGTCGTGCTTTTTACAGCGCCACGGCTTCCACAGATGATGTATCTTTATGGATTTTTTGTCAAAGCATTTAAGATATTCATTGCTATCAGGATGTTAAGAGCATTCCATGGAATATAACAAAAAGTGTATCTCGAGCCGGTTTCTCAAACTTACCTACCCCACCTTTAACATTTATGACCTTCATATCAATAAAAGTTTGGATACGGCCATGAAGAAACTTAAGTGTTGAGGATTCACTCACGCGGTTGCATTGTGGGTAGTCTAGGTAACAGGATTCAACAAGAAAGAAGAATGCTTGTAATAAAAATAACACAATATACAGTTTTGCTGCATTGATTTTGAGACTGACTTCGTTCCGAACATCTTCCTGAACTGAAGGATCAGTCAGGTCCAAGGATGCTTCAAACTGCAGTTCAACCTTCAACAGCTTTATCACAGTAACTGCAGAATAGGGATAACATTTGTGAAGCTTTGACAAAAATACATCCTTGATTACATTTGAAATACATTTATTTTTGCTGGATTGAAATTTGAATGCTCACCTGAACAGATGAATCCCATTTTGTCCGAACAGTAAGCATCAGCCCAACCTATCTGAGAATAGTGTTGAGAATCACCACCATTAGGCTCAGTACCGAACCATTTCATGATCGAAACGTTACTCCGGTCGGACCAATTCCAGAGATGTGCCGACAAACCGATCCACCAGGTGGACTCATTCGTCACCTTCAGGATCTCCTCCTTCTCTTGCTGGGTTTTCATGCTGGTCAAGTCCGTGTATTTCTCCCTGCAGTAACTCTGGGCTGACGACCAGGTCATAGGAACCGTAACTGGGATGTACGTATTGTTGGGCTCTGAAATCAAACATCAGTTCTTTACATTCTCAACTAGAAATATATTATACAAGTCAATTTATTGAACATGTCAGAAACATTTTATAATAATAATAATAATTCTAACAAAGAGATGCAAAAAAAAAAAAAAAAATTTAAGGTACAAAATAAATGAACATAAATACATTCTCAAATAGTCTCTGTCATGTTCAACAGGGGCAATAAGAATCTTAAAAAACTTTTCTGGTCCCCCTCTAGTGTACCTTTTTCTTGAAAATAAAAGATTAGATAATCGTCATTTTAAACAAATAAAAAAAATTGTACAAAACAACCAAAAAAAGAAATAACTTTTACAATGACAAGAAACAACAAGTATGAGTTCACAGGTCCTGCTCACAACCATTAATGATTTGGTTTCTAAATAGTTCAGAAACCAAATATGATTTCAAAGCATGCACACTCACCATCATAGCACACTGAGCGCAGTAATTCACCACATGGCTGGATATGCAGGGTGCCCGAGGTTATTTCCACACAGATCTGTTTGCCAATGTGATTTTTTATTTCTAAATCAAACCATACTCCCAATTGAGTGTTGCCATCTTCCCCGTAGAGAGATGTGTTGTCAATGGACCACTTCCAGGCTCTATTGTCAGAATACATTCCTATCCATACATATGCTCCTGGAGTGATTTCAAATACTTGTTTCCCTCTTTCCCATTCCTCTTCAGACTCAAAGGTCGCCAGGTCACCAGAATTCTCCCTACAGTAACTCTGAGCTTCCTGCCAGTTTTTCTGCATCATAAAATACGTGTATTTTCTCGTAACACTCCAAGACAGCGTAGATAGTGCTGAAAGGAAATTAGTACAATGACTGTTATAACACATATTTACTCAATGCAAATCTTTACGTTTGAATGATTTACTAACCAAGAAGCAGCAAAATCACCAATCCTGTCTTATCCACTTAGACTTAGACATACTTTATTGTCATTTCAACAAGACACAGAGTGTACTATTACAACGAAATTCCGTTGTACTGGCTTACAGGAACAGGACAATATAAAAACTTGCTAAAATTGTACATATAAATAAATACTTTAAAGTGACGTGGTGCTGATAAAATTAAAGATAAAGTGTGCGTTTAAAATATAAAGACTTACTATACATATAAATAAAATAGACATACTATAGAAAATATGTGCGCTTTACACAGCGTAATGTAATCTATATGTTACTGGTCTACTTGATGTTCAGCAGTCTGATGGCTTGGGGGAAAAAGCTATTACAGAATCTGACTGTTCTGCTCTTAATGCTGCGGAACCTCTTGCTAAGTCTAAAACATATTTACTCATGTTAATTGAGTGAATGCAAATCTTTACGTTTGAAGGATTTACTAACCAAGAAGCAGCAAAATCACCAATCCTGTTTTATCCATCGCTGATTTGTATCAAATCTGCAATAAAAAAAAGACAGGATAAGCCCTTGCCAAAGGGGATATTATAGGGTAAAAGAAGTTCAAGTAAAGCAAGTGGAGATGGGCTAAATTACCAGAAAAGTTGTAAATGAATGAGAAGAAACTGAAATGTATAGGCACAAGTTCTCATAATAAACTCATTAACATAACTTATTATGAAGACATAATATAATTGATTTGTAGTAATATAGTTTAACATTGATATAGAAAAATCAAACACTGAATTGTAAGTAAGTAAGTACAACTATATTTACATAGCACCCTTCTCAACATGTTAAAATGCCCAACTTTACAGCAGAAAAAAACATGTTTCTACCCCTGGCTCCATACATTTGTATTATCGATATAGTTAGATTCCACCTTCATGATTATGGATCTGTGAGTGAATTGTTTTCTAACGCGACCCTTTTATTTATTCTTTCACACACAGTGACGTCACGAGCTACCCACAATGCAACGCGTGCCATATATCTATATAGAAATACGCCATTTTCCTGGAGGTGCTAATATCCTGGAGGTGCTAATATAAACAGCTAGGTAATGTATCCAGGCAGAGCGCACTAGGTTTTTTTTCTGAATTAACGACCGAAGAAATCGCTGCATGTCTTCGGATTACATCTCTGGACTTGAGGGGTGTGCTCCAGGTCGTTACCAGCGTAAACTAGAGCTGTGTGGGTTGTCCGATTGCCCTTACAGACTAGACTGCCTGCAGATGTATGGAAAAACGACTCTCGAAAGTGGCCTTCGGTTGATTTTGGCAGCATCTACGTCTATCTTCTGGAAACACCAGGTGAATACCCCACTTGTCACAATAATATTATCATGCCAATGGATATATGTGGTATTTTAGAGTTGACTAGATATTGATTAAGGCAATAGACTATGATATTCTGCTTGCACCTCGTGTGAAATGGTGGATACCGGAAGTACGGTGTCGCCCTCGGCCCAAAACCCGTATGTGTGTGTGAAAGAATATTAGGTCTTAAAGTTTGTGCATAAATTAGGGCGTGGTCACATTGAGTGACGGCTCTGTCAAGTGCCTGCCGCTGTTAGCTTCTTGTCTCTCTGCTAGCTGCTCCGTGAAGCTAGCTACAGGGACTCTGCCTGCTCAGCTCAGGAAACACAACTTTTAGCCGGCCGTGGTTGTTTGTGACTATTGTGACTCGCTCTGCGGTTAAAACAGACGGTGCATGAATGCGGTAAGTGAAATTTGAGTGCTTTATTTATGTGTTAATGATTTTAATCAGCTACGTAATGAATGATAAGGCTTGGGTTAGCATGTAAGCTAGTGGTAGCTACATCGGTGCTTACGATTGTAATCGTAGCCTCCAAGTTAAAATTATAGACTGTATATATAAAGGTTCAAACGAAATAGACAAGTGTTAAGTGGGATAATACTGTTGAACAAACGGCTTCTGTTTGAGGTTGATAAAATAAGGTTACATCCTTGTAACTTAGAGATATTTTATTATGTAGGTAGAACTGTATGCATCTAAGGTTAATTTAAATTGGCTATGCTCAAGTATGTAGACAAGCTAATGTCGAAGTAGTGTATGTGAAATCAACCTCACAATAAGATGTGTGTATATTACATTATTAATGTCATATTTCAAGATGATTACTTAGATATTACAATATGGTTGGTTGAGCTGGAGTTCATTATCGAGCTTACACGTTAACGTCACAGTCATCTGAAGAACGAACCCAAACCTTGTTGTTTTTATTAATTGCATTACCAAATGGGTATCAAATAAACAGTAAGCATTGGTAAGACAACTTCCAAAGTTACAGTAAAATAAAAAGGCCCCTGACTCGGACAATACACAATCCAACATGTTCAACAGAAGAGAATCAGTTATATTGTTTGTACACATGGTACTTTACATATATATATATATCTGTTTGTTTAAGGTGTCCAGGTGATGCAGACAGGCTGGAGCAGAGAGTGAGAGACAGAACTGGACTCCTCACAGCAGTGAACTTCAGCACAGGTACAGATACTCTTTTTTCATACAGTACAACGAATCAAGAAAGATATTGGTTTAAATGAATGAAGTATTGACTTGAATACACTGATATACATTCCATTAAACAATACTAAATACTAGATCACCTACACATCAGTTAAGTTGAGGGTTTTTTCCGTGCAAAAAGTTAAATTTAGATATCTAGCAATATGACTTTGTCAGCTTTCTAATTTAATGTATTGAAGGCAAAGATATTTAACACATAGTGAGAACTGCTACTATTTATCTCTCAATATTGTCTGTAAAAAACGTGGTAAAAGTTATTCTTTCAGTGAGACAACAGAGCAAGCTTCTACAGCTGCACTACGTTTTGATAACAGTTAAATATTATTTTGATAATAATAATATTTCAATGTTGATGAACTTCATACTGTTCATTCATAATCTGATTGTCTTTGTAGCTCATTGTTGAAAAAACAAACAAACATTACAATTACAAAATAATTATATCTACAGCCCCTAAACACACAAACACACTGCTTTCATAAATAACACACTTGTTCTGCAATAATATGTTTTATGTTTCCTGTCATTTTTGTTAGGAAAGGACATGCCTGAAAGACACAACATTTTCTCCTTCTCTGAGGGTCAAGAAGAACATCCAAGAGGAACATTAAAAGCTGATGTTATGAGATTTTAAGACCAGTACAGGACATTCACTAAGAAACTACTTTTATTGTAAAAACAGTCAGCTGATCGAATGCAGCAATTTCCACATCTACACTCCATCAGCTGATTATTTCTATTTGCCTCACTTTATGAGCTTCACAACATGTACCTTGTTTTGCAACGTCATAAATAAATGGGGCCAATCTTCAGTCAGATGTGAATGTGTAATCTAACATTTTCAGTAAGAATAATGGACAAAAGGAGAGCAAATACAAATACAATTTATTGAAATGTGAACCAAAAGTTAATCAAATGTTTTAAATAAAAAGCACATATGGACAGAAGGTGTAAACCTATTAAATGTATAAGTAAACACATTTAGTCAAATAAAGTGACAGACTAGGCCTGTGCAGTTGGAATCAGCTTTGCCCAGCATGGGCTCCTCCATCAGGCCTGGTCCTCCTCGCAGAGGAAAGACCCTCAGTCCTCTTCGCAGAGGAAAGACCCTCTGTCCTCTCCAAACCAACAGACTGGACGTCCATCACACGGAGGTTTCTCCCTGAAGTCTCTGCAGCTCTCTGGACACCAACTGTCTCAATCCGTCCACACTGAATATGAGAGGGGACAAATGAAAATAATAAATGCTTTAGACAATAAGAAACATAAAGTTGACTGTTGAGTTGCTCAGTTTTTTTAGATTGTCAATACTATTACTGTATAACTAATATCTCAGGTTAAGAGGCACATTCAAATAAAGATTGGTCTTTAAATACATTTTGTCTTTTGAATTGTTTGTCTAAAGTCAAGGATCTATAACTGGTACTTAGTTTTAATGATACAGTCTGGTTATTGTGCTGTTTGGAGGAGGCCTCACAGGTAAGAGCGCTAACTAGCTACCATCACATGTACCTTAGCTTGACTTAAATGTATTAAACGTATAGTTAAGTGATATCAAAATATAAATAACTAATGTCATGCAAACATATTAATATTTTCTTGATTCCAGTGTTGAATTTAGTACAATTGCATACAAACGTTAAGGGGTTTTAAGATTCTGAAGTATTATGCTAAAAACTCAATAACTTAGATTATTATTTATAGTTTTGCTGAATAGTTTCATGTCCGCTTACCTTAGAAACGTAAAATGCGACGGCAGCGTGCAGATGGGGAGCATGTTAGCTTAGCTTCAGCTAGCTCTGGAACTTCCAGCTCGGTGGCAGCAGGTCAGGTCCTGGGATCTGAATCTTCTCAAGATTTTCCAGATCATTCATCTCTCCCACTTTAGCTTCAGTGCGCTTGGCAGTGGATCATCCTATCCGATTCCACACATCTCTCGCAGAACCCTCTTTCCTTCAAGGATGAATGGAGCTAGAAGGCCATTTGCAAGATCCGGTCCTGGTTCTGGTTGTGTTTCTGCTTTCTCTGCGTCGCCATCTTTGAAGACGCCATCCATAAACTTCACATAGTCAGCCTTGAATTTAGGATCTCTTTCCAGTTCCCTTTTAAGGTGCTTTGGTCGAATCAAAGCCAGCCTTTTGTTGTCTGGGAGAAGAGGTCGTGCTTTGAATGTAGGAGGCATTTCTAGATGACCCAGTTCGTTTTGCTGGATTCCTTCCTTTAAGATCTGCAGAAAGCGAATATCACCTTGAGATATGCCTTTTCCCCTGGCCTGGTGTCCGCGAAATCGGACTCCAGCACCTTGATAACCGCTGATGGCGTTACAGGTGGCACCTCCCTGACAAAGTCCAGTCACATCTTGAGAATTCACACGCTGCGATGCACTTCTTACGATGCTCCATCCAAGGTCAGTCTTAATGGCATAGCGCTCGTAATCGCCACCAGTGATGATTTTACTTGGGGCCAGTGCTATGGAGCAGTCATAGCCAATCAGTAATCCAACACCGCAATCTATAAGTGGAGGCATCTCTTGAGCTATATCTGCAAGGTGTTTCCATTTGATGGCTGTCTTGTAGGTTGGAATGTGTGCACGTTCAAGTGGAATGGAATCCCTTGTATAAGCTGGAGGCAGATCAATGGATGTATTTGAGGTGAACGCTCTGACTTTGAGTCCACAAACTCTCTGACTCTTTACAATTGAGTCTTTTCCCATCATAGTCGATACTTTTAGTTTTACCGGCTCCATCTCTGTTTGGAGCTTCTCACAAACCTCCTGTTCTACGAAGGTGTGACTGCTTTGGGTGTCCAAAGAGCATACACCAGAGTTTCAGAATTAGATGATGAAATCCACACTGGCACGATCATTGACGTGCTCCCACCTTCACCTCCATTCACACAACATGATAGTGAGGATGTATTTCCTTCAAACCTGTTGTGTGTGTAGGGTTTGTCCGCTGAGGAACGCTCTTCATGCAAAGGAGTCGGATGACCCCTTTTGCATATGCCACACATGGCTCTGTTCTTGCAGTCTCTGGAGACATGTCCCTTTCTCAGCCATGCAAAACACAGCCTATTTTCTTGTATGCATTTTCTCTTTTCCTCCACAGTCAATTCCAGTAGCTTTTGGCATTTGAATATGGAATGATTTTATCCACAGCAAAAACACTCAGTTGTGTTTTGTGTTAGCATGCTCCCTTTCTTCACTTCCTCTGCACCTTCTGACTTGGTTTCTTCTACGTTGGATTTAGCCACAATGCAAGGTGTGTCTGAATCCCCCACGTCGGTGACAAATGTGTTTGATTTTGGCCCTTTTGCTTCTCTTACAGGTATTTCTGCTGAGGGTTTCAGAGCATACAGTGATGACACTGGGTTGCATGCTATACGGGCCTCCTTTGATATGAACCTGGCAAACTCTGCGAAGCTTGGATAATCATTGCCTGAATCCAGCTGTTCTGTGACATAACGGTTCCACCTTGATGTGAACCAATCAGTTTGGTTAGCATCTTCTGATTCTCTTCACAGTCGTTAAGAACTTGTAGGCCCTTAACGTGAGGCATAGCGTTGCTGCATGGTTGGAGGAAATCAGTACATTCTCTCAACTTGATATATTCCTTTCCCCCAATCTTTGGCCATCCGTTGACTTTCTCTCTGAAGGCTCGCTGCACAACAAAGGAATAACCGTATCTGGCATTCAGCCTATCCCATGCTTGTTCATAGGCCTCCTCATCTTTTCTGTAGAAGCTACCTTCAAGGGCAGATTTCGCCCCCCCTGCTACGTACTTTTGCAGGTAGAACAGCCTATCTGCAAGGTTAGAGCATCGCCTCTCATTAGAGCTTTAAAGCTTGCGATCCACTCAGTGAACTTCAATGGATATTATCACTGTAGATCAGAGGTGCCCAGTACGTCGACGCGGGGGCAATGCTGGTAGATCGCGAGTCATTCATAAAAAATAAAAAATCCAGCTCCGTTAAAATAGACAAAACAGGTTTTGATCCCTCCTCCCTTGGCCTCCCTGCCACTTAATTCAGGAGTTTACTTGATTGACAGAAAAAGCGACCTATCGCTTTCCAGTCTGTTAACCCAGAATGCAAAGCGATACAAAATCAGTAAAGTGCCGGGAAAACTCAAATTAAGTTAAAGAGACAAACAAGAGACAAACAACAAAATGAGTGAAGCTAAAGACATACCACTTCCACCCAGAATGGGAGGGAGAATATTTTTTTGTGATGTCACATTCAAAGGTTATTTGCCTTATTTGTAAAGCAAGCGTCGCTCTGCCAAAGAAAGGTAACGTGGAGAGGCATTATCGGAGTGTTCACAGGGCATATGACAGCGACTTCCCTCCGAGTAGCGAGTTGAGAAAGAGAAAGGTCATGTACTATTGCTACACAAACATTATCTCGCAGTCTTAGTGTCGCCAACTCGTTTCTAACATGCAAAAAGACAAACAAAATGCGTCTATGGTCGGTGTATTTTCGACCTTTCCAATCCAGACGAGATCTCTCTCTCCCGTCTGTGTGCGGGGCATTTTACGCACACGCGGCTGCTACATGCAGCAACACACGGCGTGGATGGCGGAGAGAAGCGCTCCAAGGTGTGGTTAAATGTTACCCGTCTCGAGGTGGACAATGCTCCTTGCCAAGAGTGTTTAGCATGTAAGGGCGGTAACACGAGCAATTTGTATGGGCATAGATATGTCTCATAATTATTTGTGTGAACATAAAAATAATTTGTGTGTAAATATTTGATTTGTAAATGTAAAACACCATCCACAAATGCATTTAAAAGATTTCTATTTGGAGTGAAATGACGTTCGATTTGGAGTAAAATTACCTTCTATTATGAGTAAAATGGCAGTAGAGTTGTTTTTAATATACACTACATAGAGTAAATAACCATTAAGCCGAGTAAAATCTAAGCACATAATAGAGTAAAATGAACTCTAAAAATACAACTCTGAACAAAGAGTACATTTTACTCTATATAGGTTGGGACCAAATGTTATATTTTTAGAGTAAAATGTTCTTCAATTTGAGTCAATTTTACTCAGAGAGATTTACTGTGTGGCAATAACATGTTCAAAAGGTAAATGACAGCAAAACAGGTTTGTAATTGTGTCTCTTGTTCCCCTTATGGCCGGTTTGAATGTAGCAGTTGTGAGCTCTGTCCTAGTAATTTAAAGAGGCCCTATTGTGCTTTTGGGGGATTTCCTTTTTCTTGTAGATTATCTAGGTCTTTGTGCATATCTTTACCTTTAACAAAAACAAATGTGAGTCATTTTTTACAAGACATGATAGATAATATGATCTCTCTATACTTCAAGCATCCTATCTCTGTATTCAGGGTTTTGAAGTTGAGATATAGCAAACAAATGGAGGTGAGCTTGATTTACTAACAATGCTATTTACACCGGGTACTGGATGATAGGTGTATAAAGCCTGTCTTTAATAAATATAGCATATATTGTCTGGAAATGAGTTTTTTCAGACATGTAATTAGACAGAGGGTGTTAGAAAAATATCACTTGTCACCGGCTTGAGCTTCAATCTCAGGATCCATGTATTTGTGATCCTCTCCAGAATGGAAGTAGTCATCACATACAGAGCATCAACTAGTTCCTGAAGTGTCCTTCACATGCTGATATCCAAGAGAGGGAGTTACACAGTCACAAGATGGAGGAATAGAAAGCAGTATTTAATGTTTAGTTCAGATTAGCTCCACGTCAGAAATGAGCATGCTTGTCATATGTCTATCTCCCTAGAGGCTGAATCATCATGTTAATCACATAGCTATCATATGCCTAAAACAGTCCTGATGCTCTTCTAGGTAATCACACATCCTGTCATGTTCACAGCTACAGTTGGGATACCTTTGTTATCATGTTACTCTGATACTGGAAGAGTACATTCAGTATTTTCCCAACAGAGGGTTTAGTAAACGGCCATACGGGCTACAAGTGACACAATTATAAACCTGTTTTGCTGTCATTGTATTCATACTAGAAAAATTAAGTTAACACCAAAGACTGACTTAAAAGGAGTGAAGCCTGTAAGGTAGTTCAGGCAGTCCACTCGGGCAACAATGATACATATACAGTACACGTGACATGTATTGCCACCCAACCAATTCTGTGAAATCGAGCGCTCTATTTAAAGCGACCTATTATGCAAAATGCAAACCCTCTCTCTTTTCCTCCGTACCCAAATCTCTAAAAACGGGGCTACAGCGGAGCTGATCCAGATTTGTGTCCGATATGACGTAATATCAGAAATATGGACCCACGGCCCAATCAGAAAGTTGCTATTAGAAACAATGCCCGACTGTTTTGGACGTAATATGGTCTTTGTTTGCATTAGCTGGCATCGCTAACACTTGCTAACCTGTACTGGAGAGAGTATGTGTCAACAATTGCATATCGGAGACCTTTAAGTTACAATATTTGCCATCTCTCCCACCACTATCATCACTGCTCAATGTAAAACATTATTCTATGAGTGATGAGTAGTTGCCAAACTCAAACTATACACTGCTGTGAATGAACATTTTATATGCGAGTTGTCTGAATGAACTGATTTTCAACACATGCATTTGTTTGTATGCCTGCATTCACACTAGGATGTAAATGCATTTTCTGTGTGGATGCCAGCTTATAAATGCGAGTCCTGGAAAGAAGTACAAAGGAACATTGGGCTCCTTCCTGTCCTTGGTAAGATATGCATGAGTACAAAAAGAATAAGAAAGAATCGATCTCCAAAATAATGCTCAAGCAGGGCCAGAGTGCAGCCAGCATGCTTTACATAGAGCATATCCGTTTGTGCTCTATGGAGATGGAAGGTTTTGGGAAGATGAATAATTTCTTTGCTGAAAAGCAACTGTGAGCAGGTTTTGGCCGACTGTTTTCACTGCATCAGCTATCTGCCAATTGTTCTGGTGGCTAAAGCTTCTTAGACTAATTACTACAGAATCAAACCATCCCCTCTTTGATTCTGTAAATGATAAATGATTGATTACGGTCATAGCGAGATAGAAAACTGAGCTCTCCTCTTCGTTCAAATGAGTTCTGGAGGAAGTTATCGGTTATAGGACTCAGGTAATATATGCTACACTTTCATTTTCCCACTGAGGTCTTGCAGGCAGAGTTCCCGTTAGCCGGTAAATTACCGGACTATGACCGGTAAAATATGCTGAAGACCGGCAAATCTAAATCTCTCCTGTCAAAATAATTTCCCTTTAGCGCAATACCGCATCAGTTGCGCAACTTGCGCTACTTATGTGACAGACAAAAGAGTATGTGACAGACAAGAATAGTCAATTCTAATGTCTAACACTTAATGTGGAGAAAGAGATGTCCTGTATACATGGGTTGATTATGCATTGATCTGTTGGTAATGCCTCGGGGTTCCGGTGGGCATGTAAACAAATGCATAATGCTGCGCTATACTTTGCGGCCTCACCCGGTTGCATAGTGACGCGTATTGTTTAGGTGTCTTTTAATAAGCAGGTAGTCCTATCATTAGCTAGAACTAGCTGTATCTGATCGATATGGACAGGGCCGCCCCTCCCTACAGGCCAATCACGCAGGCTGCATGGGGCCCCGCCTTGCGCAGGGGGCCCCGCCCAGAGGGCCTCAGCTGCTGTGCGCAGTTCTCCGCTCAGTTCTCCGCGCACCCCCCGCAAGAGTGAGAGGTGAGAAGGGGAGCACGTCTGTAACCCGACACCGTTGCGATGAATTGACATCTGACCAATCACGGCTTTGATACGGCCACTAGTGCAGGTGAAGAGATGTCGGTGAAAAGACAGTTTCAGTCCGGCACAAGGAAGAGGGGATAAAAACAAAACATGAAGAAACTAGAGCATCACTCGAAGGTGGGTTATTGTATGAGTCAAATGTACAACTTGCGAATGTTGTATAAGTCAAATTGCCAATTGCCATATTAAAACATCAGCTGCAATTCACGACATGAAGAAGGCAGTCTCTGCAGAGCATAGAGGCTAATGGAGATGCAGTTATTTCCAGCATTCTTTATTTACCATTCATTCAAGTATGTGATGCCTTTTATCTGCTGATGTACAGGAGGAAGAGTGATACACTGTCTGTCTAGTTGGCTTACATAACAGTTAAAGTTTACAGCCTAGAAAACATGGAGCATTTTTTCCCCTTTTATGTCAATTTGCACATTTCATGGTGATGCTCAGCCTCTCCCCTTAACTCCTAACAGTCATCATCATGTCAACCACAACACAGAAATACTGATAGAAATGTGTGTGTAGTTGTTGATACATTGCTGACAGAGGGAACTAGAATACAGATTTAAGAAATATCAGTTTTTGAGCATGTCATAAGCATGTTTTGTCTTGACTATACAACTATATTATAATAAAATAATATAGTATTTATATTATTGAATTGATTATGATTATTATTATTAGTAGAAGTAGTTTATTTGCATTCATTATATTTTAATCTTTTTGAGGCTAGTATTTGGCAGGAAATGCAGACGTACATGCACATTTACCATTTACCTCACTGAAAAGTACAAAAGTAACTGTGTTGATACTAATAATAAACAGGAATTATATTTATATAAGTAGCCTACTTTGTTTCCAAAAAAATGTGTTTCACTCCTGTCGGTTGGGGGGGGCCTCATCTCACAATGTCGCTTGGGGCCCCAAGTTGGCCAGGGGCGGCCCTGGATATGGACATAAATGTGAGTGAAGTCTAATCTGACGGGAGAGAGAGATCAGCTGCTGCTGACAAGTCGACACGCAGCTCTGCATAATCACATGCAGCGGTGAGCGGACAAAACACACACTTCAGGTTAGAATATCACACGTAGCTATTTTAATTACCTCTCAAACTACCTAAACTAGCTATAGATATGTTTAGTTTTACTGTCGGGTCACTCATTACGGAGCGTCCACACTACAGCTTCAAAAAAAGCTTGGAGCTGGGCGTGTCTGAAGCTTGGGGATGTTATTCAAGCAACACAACCAATCTCCCGCCCCCGACATACAAAGCAAAAACCCCCGGGGATTTTATGCGAGCAATATATATATATATATAAACTCCCCAAACAGGCGAAAACCTACCAGTTTCACCCACTGTCTCTGCCACCTCCCTCCATGCCTGGTTCCTCCGGTTTGTATCCCGGTAGGTGAAGAGGGTCTGCTCATACAAAACCGGGTGATTTGCTACGGCGATAATTAGTTTCTCCTCCATCTTTTTTTGAAATATAGAAATGAACGGCGGGATATCTCTCCCAGCTTAGACGCGGTTTGATTGGCTACGGCTTGAGCTGTCAGATTTTCCGAAACGGGATTTGATTGGCTGGCGCTGGCTACTCCGGCGTCTCCGGCGTCAGAAGTTGAATGTTCAACTTCTGTCGCCGGAGACGGACCGCTCTGCTACCCACAATTCAGTTCGGCGAAAAAAAGCGGCAACGTGACGTCACCCCATTCAAAGTGAATGGGCAGATTGAAGCTGTCGACGCTGCAGACGCTGCAGACGCTGTAGTGTGGACCAGTGTTGCCAACTTGGCGATTTTCTCGTTAAATTTGGCGGATTTCCAAACCCTCCGGCGACTTATTTGTGTCAAAAGCGACTAACGATTAATCTAGCGATTTATAATGGTGTTATTAGCGACTTTTCTGGTGTTTGGAGACTCACATTGTTCTGCAGTTAACGAGCCGCGGGTGCTGCCGTGAGCCCCGCCTCCCTCCCATAGTACTCACAGGCGCTCAGAGCTGCTGCTGCAGTCAGAGCAGAGAGGAGACAACCACACTCCCCCGCGTCGAGACTGCAAATGAATTGCGCATGCGCCAACTGCCAAGCCGTCCTGGTTTTGAGCGGGATTTAAATGTTGAATGTAAATGTTTCTTCACTCACTTTCACACTATAATAAATAACTGCCTTTGCTTTGCTTTGCCTCACACAGCCTCAGTCACTCAATCACCTCGTCCACTGTGTGTGTGCCTCTCTGTGACAAGCTAAACATCATGGCACAGTCTAAATTGTATTCTCAAAAATACAGAAAGGAGTGGGAATCAAACCCTGAGTATAAAGGATGGTTGAAGCCATTTATTGGAGATGACACACGGGCATACTGCCTTTATTGTAAGGGGGATTTATATGCCAAACTGTCATGTTAAAACCCCAAAACATACTCAAAAGGCAAAGACATTTCTGATCTACTGTCGTCTGGATTTAACTCCGGTGGTTTCAAGTTTTGATCCTTGAAGGGTTGGGAACGTTTTTTGCCTACAGCCGCCATTACATGTTATGCAAATTAGGCGATGACGTCATTTAGCGACTTCTGGTGACTTTTCGGACAGCCAATAGCTACTTTCCTTACTATGGAGTTGGCAACACTGGTGTGGACGGGCCGTTACTGATCCGCGAGCTGCATGATACTGACGGGCTGTCAGGAGAGGGAGAGAGCGCTACGTTTATTATTCCCGTGTTATTGTAAATTACTGTACACTTTTGAATAGTTAATCTACTATAATTAGTTTGTTTAATCATATCAATTTGTTTTCAAGCTCAATAAATAACTAAGAAGACCTTTGACCGGCACTTTTCAAATTTTGTCCGGAAGATTTAAACTTTAACGGACACGTTGACCGGCGAACAAATATTGTAACGGGAACTCTGCTTGCAGGAGTTTTATAATCACATGCTGAAAGGACCTGGCATTACTGCTAATCTGCCCTGCTCTATCTCTCCTCCGCTAATAACATTCATTTGTTATCCTCTTCCTCACACTAACACTTGAGGACAGACACTCTCTGTGGGTATTAGCCTAAAAAGTGAGGACTGAGGACACAAGTCATCATTAGGGCATCACCATTGTGAGTAATCCCAATTCAAAGAGAGGGATGTTGGTGCATGAAGGGATCTAATTTACAGGACTAATCTCTCCTAACTACCGCACTGTGTCTCCAAATGTTGGGATTGTCTCTGAGAGTGTGAATCACACTGGGCAGGATCTATACTCTGATCATAGCTGACACATCTTAAAAGGACAGTCTGTACGAATAATGATGACACACATGTACAATATGTTCTGTTGTTGAATACAAGTATGTTGCATATACATCTAAATACAGTTTGCAGGAAATAAACCTTACCCAGTTTAGATTTGTTGTCATCGTATTTTGCTATCAGTGTCCAGTGGTAGATTGACCTTTACAGTCATATAAAGTTGTCTGCCATTTTTCAGTATATATTATTTGTTATAATTTAACGGTGCATGATCATATACATCTTTGTATACTGTATACAACTTGTACAGTAACAAATGGAATATCAATATAATGTTCTCATTTACTACATGTGAAGTCTTTCAGAATAAAATGACATAAAACCATGTATTTATCACGTCAACTTTGAGATGTATTTATTAAACGTGTACAAGTTTACTTGTTTACATCATCATTATTTTCTAAGTAAGAACGCCATAATGATTGGTCTTCCTAAAGATCAAGCTGCCACCTGTATCTTTTACTTTTTCCATCTTTAATATTTCTTGACAAAAATGCCTAATAATACCTAAAGAACTATTTAAAATTCAACATCAAGAGTTAAATCAAATCAAATCAAGTTTTATTTATATACATTTATAAACGATTTTTGGTCGAGCCAAAGTGCTGTACATATAATAAAAATAGCCTACAGAAGAGACACTTTACAGCAAATACAACAGCACAGATTGTTCAGAATATCAGTATGAGAAAAACGACACCCTCTATCCTTAGACCCTCTGTCCTTAGACCCTCTGTCCTTAGACCCTCACATCGTACAAGGAAAAACTTCCAGAGAAAACCCACAGTTTAAAGGGAACATGGGAGAAACCTCAGGGAGAGCAACAGAGGAGGGATCCCTCTCCCAGGACGGACAGACGTGCAATAGATGCCGTGTGTAAATCCAAGAGATAATACATTTTACAGCATATAGACCGAATGTTAGGAAATGCATGTGTCTGTAATAAGAAGATGAATCCACGAGGATGTCAGCTACAATCCTGTGGAAGCCATCAGGGAAGCAGCATGGTGAGACCCATCTGTAATAGATACATTTAAAGTACAATTGAAATCTCAAAATTGCCACATGTCTCAGATGTGGATAGAAACTCACACTGGTCCTCTTTACTCTTATTTGATTTACTGTTAGGGTGACCAGGTGTCCTGCTTTGATCCAAATGACTGACAACGAAAAAGTCTAACGCCACCACTGCTTGGGAGAAAGAAACGATGTGATATTTGGGCCCATTTTCGCTACAATGAGGCGGAGAAAAAAAGCGAATGCATTGTTTTATCAGAAGGGAAGCAATGTGGCCATAACACAGGTAAAAACACCACAAACCTGACCAGATACTCTCTGCAAAGCTTCTTAATCATTCAACCTGTGTTTTTCATCCAATAAGGACACGATATAATCTTATTGTGAAATAAGTTTAAAGGGGACCTATCATGCAAAATGCACCTTTGGACGTCTTTTATACATGAATATGTGTCCCCGGTGTTCCAGAGAACTCACCAAGTGTCAGAAAACACAACCCTCTCTATTTTCCTCCTTCGCCAAATCTCTAAAAAAGTGGCTGAAACGGATCTGAAAAAAACGGATCCAGATTTCAACACTTTCCTACGTCACAAAGAGACGTGCTCCGCTTATTGGTCAACTCTCCACCTATCAGGGGAATGAGCCACGGCCACGTGCATTGCCGGGATCAATACCAACCATCCGGGAGCAGGCCAGTGAGGACACATCCAATTTTGAAGCTGTAAGTTTTTATTTAGCGGTGTTTTTCCTGATAAAGCTATCTCTAGCTTGTAGTATGTAGCATGTAGCTTTGCCGTATCAATGTCGCCTCAAACCCAAATAGTAATCGGTTAGGTGTTTATATGTTTTTGTAACATTTTATATTGTACGCTCCGCAGTCTTTGCTTTGTCTTTTTATTTTAATTATCAGGCATTTGCTAACATGTTCAGACATACTGCCGTAATGGTGATCTGTGGGAAGGCTGTAAAGCCACGCCTTAGCCGATAACACAAGTATTTATTCTCCTATTTATTAGTATTTTGTATGCTCTAAAATCATATTGAGTAAGTTATAATAACAAACGTAATCTTCTGTAGGTAAGTGCCGTTTTTTCCAGCGTTATATGTAAAAGCTTTTGTGATTGTAGTCTGTAAGAACGATCAGATCTGTAAGCTAAGCTAAGCTACGCTACGCTAATGAGACATGCCGTTTTTTGCAGCGTTATATGTAAAAGCTTTTGTGTGTTTACGCACATGAATATAAATGGGGGTGTGTGAGGATACAACACTGTGTGTATGTATGCGAGGGGGGACACACACCACGAGTAAAACGGAGCTAACGCCCCGTTGGTCTGTTGTTGTTGACAAGGCCTTACCTAGCAACAGGCTAATTAGTGGCTAGCACTCATTACAGTCAGTCTACTGAGCTCAGCCCCTCCAACATATCATCTGTATTGTGTCAGAAACACAGCATGCACGTTATGGTTCAAAACTAACTCAGATTGGAAAAGGCTAAGCAAAGAGCTTTGCTAAATAGAGAGTTTTAAGCCCCATCTTTTGGGATTTCAGACGATATTTATCCAAATAGTATTTTCTCATCCTGAATACTAAATTGAGATGATTTTGTTCCAACTATGTTTTCTTCTTTACAGGCCAGCACCTCACATACTTACTAATTAGTGACAATTTGTACATCCTTTGCTATTATTTACATTTTTTTTTCTCATGGCGGAAATGAAAGACTGTACCTGGCAGCCCTGCACTACAATGAAAACGCTGAGCGTGCACAAGCCACTACATCCACTGGAAACCCTCTGTATAAACTGCAGTTCCCAAAGGCCAGGAAGGGAGAATGCAGAGCAAAACCAGTAAAGACTGACCCCACATTCCGTAAGTGTTTAAAATATTTATTATACAACTATTTACAAATATAAAATTAGAAAGAACTTTCAGTTTTTTACATGCATATACTAATCTAAACCACATTTTTTGTTGTGCTTTTTTTTAACATTGCACAGGCTTCGTGGCCAACTTGATGGACCTCATCTTCGACCAAGTCTTTGTGGACCCTGCACCATTATGAGCGACCTGACAGGGACGAGGTCATCGCCGGGTATGCTACACGGTTCAATTTGGCTGCTGTCTGAACCCAACATCGACATTTTGCGGATCAGGAAACTCCTGCCTCCTTGAGGACAACGCAGACCGGAATCACCACTCTGATCCTGCGTCCAAGGAAGCCCCAGCACCAGCTCACAAAGCTTCTGTAGGCTAGATACCTGTGACGCCTGAAATCATTAAAAAAAATATTTAGTGTAATTTATACAAAATACAAGTACATTTCGTTTTTTTTTTATGGGTTCAAAGAACCGTTCATTTTGACAATAAAGTTCAGAGTTGATATCAAATGTGTCGTGATTATTCATGTTTGGATGGGTAAAGAATATTCTGATTTCAAAAGCATAAGGTTGTGTGTGGACTTTTTTTGTCGTACACATGGGTGTGTTATGCCATTGCTGTGTAATAATATATATATATATATAATAGTACATGTACAATGAAAGATTGCATAAAGCCATATACACCAGTATTTATTTCCATGAACAATATTAGCATTCGTTTTACAATTTCAGTCAAAAGAAACAAACCACTCACTGCTCTATTTGCCTCAACTGTAGTCCACCATGTTCAGCTCTGTAAATATTCAATGCATTCTGCAGGGAGAACACATTCAGGCACACAGGCTCCAATCCAGGATGGTCCACCATACAGGTTATAGAGTCCTCAAGTTCCTGCATCCGTCTTGACACCTAGTGTGATAAAGATATATTGAATGACATGTTAAAAATGTATTCTCTAAACAGACAACTTAGTGAAGCTATCAAAAATGTTACCTGTGGTATCGCCATGCAGCACACATTCTCCGTTCAGAAGGCATCGTGGCGCAATTTGCACATGTACACCTGTAGAAAGAAGTCAATAACTGAGCTTTTAAAAACACATGAAACTACACACACTGCTGACAACTGAGGTGTTGTTGGAGTTATACTTTTTATCACCCTAAGTTATTGAACTTTCCAACGGTTGTTGCACGATGTTGGAAGAAAAGGGCTGTAAACTATTAATAAACGCAATGAGGCCATTGTATATATGCTGAAAATATGAATGTCTCCCTTTATAAATATATATATGTATCGCTGTTTTTGCGTTACAAGCTCTAAGTTATAAACTGTACACATAGCATTCTTGCTAATTAGCCAAAATATGAACGGAATAAGTAGCAATCATCGTAACAGAGTAAAATAAATAGGAACAACAGCTTGTCAACTAACCATTCAGAAACGTCCTGCTGCAACCGAGATGTTTCCACCTCCACCAAAACCTCCGCTGCTTCAGGGTCAGTCTCTGGATCAAATTGATAATACGCTTGAACACATGCATTGCTCTGAGATGACATGTTTATTCCACACTCGTAATCACAGAAAGCATGGTAACGTGACTCTCGCCGGCGCATGCCCCGCTCTTCTGCAGGGGGGCGTGGTCAGCTGCTGCTCAGAATTTTCAAAGACAGGCTTGGAAAAGAGCGAAAATGAGCGAAACGAGGCATGGCTAAAAAATGATCTGTTTGGTATTTTGAAAAATAAAATGTATAAATATACCTTATATAGGTATGGTCATACACTATATCATTTAAATATAGCATGATAGGTCTCCTTTAACTAAAATGACAAATTATTGGTTTTGGCTAGACCATACGTAGCAACCTTGAGACCTCAGAAATCGGGAGCATTTCAAAATGCAAAATGGGGGGGGGGTGCTAGTTTATCGCGGGAGCTGTTAGATTAACATTAACATGCTTATTGTAGTTCTAAATGCAATGCCTTGTGGCCTGTAGCACCATCCTTGATGGAGCATATGTGTGGGCAGGAAAGGAGTGAGCAGAGAGTTAAGTAGTTGACGATTCTTGTTCTGTTTTCTCAACTTTTCTGTGACTATCTGCCTCATATATATATCTATGATCTGCCTCACCCTGTCAGACTTTCAGTTGCGCGCGCTAGTAAAGAGACGTGTTACCATGGAAACCAAACAATTGTGTAGCTGTATTAAAGTCCGAGTGGATACAGTCCTGAGTAAATCTGATTTTGTCAGAAATCGGGAAAAATATGACCCCAGGAGGAAACCGGGAGAGGGCAATGAAATCGGGAGTCTCCCGCCAACATCGGGAGGGTTGACAAGTATGGGCTAGACTAGTTTGACTGAAATGTTCTATATAATCTGATGCCTAAAGAAAACTCAACAGTTTTCATTGACAAAAAGTAGACTACTAATAATTAGTTTTCTTTGAAAATAAGACTAAAATGCTCAGACTTTTAGTCGACTAAAACTTGACTAAATAAAAACAGGATGAAGGTGACTAAATATGACTAAAACTAAAAAGGAAATTTAACACAGTACTAAGACTAAAACTAAATTAAAAAATAGCTGACGAAATTAACACTACTGTTAGGGTGACCAGCTGTCCTGCTTTGTGCGGGATTGCACAGCTTTTTATAATTTGTCCCACACATTTAGCCGATGTCTCGCATTTGATTGACAGTCGCCCATCTTAAACAAGGCCTTTATACAAAGGTGTGTAGAAAACAAGAGGGCTATCATCACCATTAGCTTTGTCAGATGTCAATCAATCAAAAGAGAAATGTATTAACCTATGGGTGTAGCCGGTGGAGGGACATTCCAAGAGAGTAATTGTCAAATTGCACACGGAGGTGAATATGTTTTGAAGCGACGCTTCCCCAAAACTCTCAAGAAACGCGTGGCTCATAAAGAAAATATCGATCTATGGATATATTCAGTGGTGTAGTAGGGATTTTTTTACTGGGGGGACGCTATTTTAATTAGGTAATCCCAAACAATGCCACACAAGTGCGCACGCGCGAAGTGCACTGACAACACGGGCAGACAGGCCCAAATAGATTACGGGCATGCTTAGTAATGTGAAGTTTGGTGGCGTTCTGAGAATGTCAGTTGGCGTTATGACATCATCGTGTTCCATGGCGAGGGACCGCCTAGCTTCGAGCGAACGCGAAGTTTGGCGCCAAATCACGGCTACGCTGTGCGAAAGAAAAAACTTTCCGTGATAACTTTTAATTGCCCATGTCTCGAGAAGCTACCCGACGAATTTCGAGTCGTACGGATAAAGTCCCTAGGAGAAGATAGATTTCATACGGAGGACGAAAAACGCGATATATCGCGATATTTCCCTGTTTTTTGTGGGTTTTGCATGGTTATCGCTCGCTTTGCGAGCGACTAAATTGATCGTAACGATATCAATTATGCGAGTTCCACCCACGTGACTGGGCTCGCGCGGCCTATCAGCCGTCATGATTTCCGAACCTTTTCTGTGCTTTTGCCGGTCGTTTCCCCTGTTTTAGGTGTGTTTCGCAGGTTTATCGGTCGCTGCACCCCAGAGATGGGGACTCGAGTCTGTGACTCGGACTCGAGTCGCACTTAAGTCGCACACACAGAGACTTCAGACTTGACTTGGACTCCTGCTCAAAAGACTTCGGACTCGACTTGGACTCGTGTTTTGGGACTAGTGAACAATCATTGTATTTTCTATTTTTGGCGTATTAAAGGTGGGGTAGGTAAGTTTGAGAAACCGTCTCGAGATCGCTAGAATTTGAAAATACACAACCGGAGAAAATCTGCCACTTCCTCACAGAGCCCCTCCTCCAACACACACGAACGCACACATGACCAATGAGGGCACGAGATAAGTTTGTGCCCCGATGGGAGGCTGACAGGCAGGTAGGCCATCCAGTTACTTTAGCCGGGCCGGCTATCGGGATGTTAAGAGCATTCCATGGAATATAACAAAAAGTGTATCTCGAGCCGGTTTCTCAAACTTACCTACCCCACCTTTAACATTAACATCATGGTAACACCATGGCGACCGGCGGCACACCTGCAGCTGTACCGCTTGTAATTAGGTTCAACTATAAAAACTTCGAACAAAACGCCGGCGGCACCAACTAAAGGAGCGCACACTGCAAAGTCTGCAATATTAAAATCAAGGATGCTGGTGCAACAACGTCAAATTTCATCAGGCACTTGAAAACTCACCCGGAGAGGTCAGTCACATTAACGCATATGGACGGTTAGCAAACATGTTTAGCTCAGCATCAGCTATGTAATGTTAACTTAGCTTGCTACTAGCTTTGTAACTGAATATTTGAAAAGAGGAGTGAATGTTTGCTTGTCACACTTGTTTGCGTTGAGTGGCGTTGACATCCAACTCTTGACATGACATAAAAAAGGTCGGTAACGTTAATCATTACGTTCCGCTGCCACTGGCTAACGTTAAACGTAGAAAAATACATAGTTACATACATAAATACATCTGTCGGTTTATAGTGTTTAGAGTTTTGAGAGGTCCTGATAATTTATTCCGGTAAATTACTCTGACCTCCTAATTGACCTTTCCGAAGATTATTGAGTCTATGTAAGTTTGCTGCTTGGCTCAGATCCACCAACGTCAGCAAGATCTCACCTCTTCCTAACCCCCCCGAAGAACCAGGTTCAATTAACTGCTGTTTCAATTCAGACAACTCTTTTTTAATCTGTTTAAGCGATCCCGAAGGATTTTGATATCAGTAAATGGAGTGTGCTCCTACCTAAGTGTGTGTGGCAGGGTGCAATCTTACCTTTGACGCAGGAGAGGAGGGCACAGGTGTCTTTTAAAGGATCCCAATCCAACAGGTGGGATTCAGTTTATTTGAAGAAAAATAGGTCCAAACTAATACAGGGTTTTTACCTTCTCTCTCACAACATTATAATCATACTAACAAAAAAACCGTGCTGTGATCATGTTCAAATGAAACTTTAATTCACAGTCTTACATTTATTACCAAAATGTTTTAATTTCAACTGCCCATTTCAGTTGTGACATTTTAAAATTCTCCCGATAGAATTTAGAGGTATTTCCTCGTAAAAAGACCGGTGACAATAAAAAGCGCATTCAACTTTCCATTCACCCATTTATTCACATCAGTTTCATACCGTTTTTTCCGACACAGACGGCGGATTAACACTCAAAAACCCATACCTCTCCGCAAAATTCGGGGGACCAGATTTCCCCACAGGTCGCGGTATTTATAAAGGTTCATACACACATCTCTCATCAAATCATTCCACTCAGCCAACAACCAATAAATTCGAGAGATATTTACCGCGTCTAGAAGGACCTTACCGAGAGCTATTAACCCAGCTCTGAAGCACACAGCCTACCCGGAGAGAGTCTACCAGGGGTCAACCCCCCTCTCTCGCGCTCTCTCAAAAAACCAGTCTCTTTATGCTAAAAAAACTGGATCCTAAACCCAAAAAAACAAACTCCTCCTCTTCACGTAATTTGTGAAGAACTGCGCATGTCCTATAATGTACAAGGCTGAACATGCCTCAACATGTTCCACTGCTGTTATGGGATAAGACACCCTTTCATATGAGGTAAAAAGGACATGAACTCTCTTTGGCCTCTAATGTTTCTCCCCTTAGTGTGAAGCCCCCCCCCCCTCAGATGTGGACTGCTGCCAGAGGAGAGGAAGAAAACTCAACCTAAACACCACTTTGTTTTGTTTATACTGTAACTATAGAAAACCTAAAATATGAAGCATTTTCATTGTGGGTTATACAAGAATATAATTGATTATATTTGATTATAACTAACTTTCGTTTTTAAGTATTAAACATACTATGCAAACTCACAACACCCTCTTTTCAAAACGCAAAGTTCTCAAATAGCAACAGAAAAAATTGTAAGCAATAGATACATATTCAAAAACCGTCAAGAAGCATTCTCATTATGGGTTTATACAAGAATATGATTGATCATGTATGATTTATAATTAACTTTCGTTTTTAAGTATTCACTTCATACCATGATCTCAATTAACTTTCGTTTTAAGTATTCACTTCATATGAAGATCTCAACAATAGGCAGGTTACAGGTTTATTGTTGACCACGTAACGTTAATGTTACAGGTTTATCAGGTTACCATTACACTGGGTTTGAGTGAGAGGATAGAGGAATATGTTTATTTATAGTAGACTTAAAAGATGTAATTAGAGACCCAGTGTAATTAAACAATACGGTTGCAGAGGTCACATTTTAACATTTTTGTCCACTGGCCAAATGGCTAGCCTAGTGAATGTTGAAATGTTACCAGCCACTCAATAGATTGCCATTGTTATTTGTGGCTGGTGCGTGCAACATACAGTACCAGCCACTTGCATGATTTACCAGCATCTGGCTGGTAAATGGTGTTAATGGTAGATATCTCTTTTGGAACAGGTCATTTTTTAATATCACCAGTTCAGTATATTTCAGATAATATTGCAGCAATAGTTTTTTAGTTGCAAATGGCACAGAACAAATGTTTACTCTTAAGTACTTTTAACACAGTTTCCCTGCGGGGGATTAATAAAGTATTTGTGATACTGATTTCTGATTCTGAAGTGTTTTGCTTATAAGTTGTTTGCATTTAGCTAAAGTGTGATGTTTTTCCTCATATTGCATTGCAATAGCCTGTTTAAAGTGATCATATAACAAACAACTAATCAGTACTGATACTGTATGCTAATAGATGTAGGAGTGATAATAATACAGTAAATGCTTTGAATTTCTTAGATATAGCTGTGCAGTATTCTTAACAGACTGGATAGCAGCAGACAATAGAAGGCTTATTACAACCAGAAGAGACATGAGACTCTTATTTTTTAGAGACTTGAGACTTGACTTGGACTCGTGACCAAAGACTTGAGACTTGATCAAGTCTCACCCCACAAAGACTTGAGACTTGACTTGGACTCGTGACCAAAGACTTGAGACTTGACTTGGACTTGCAAAAAAAGACTTGTGAACATCTCTGCTGCACCCTAATTAATTCTTTCACTTGCATAGTTTGTGCAAACATTAAACCAAAGTAAAGCATTGTTATTAAAATGTATAAGCTAATAGTTTAATACACATGTTCTTCTTAAGGGTTGGATAAACATAATCTAGCTCTTAGTAACGCAGTAACATGTCCCGCATTGTCCCGCAAAAATGTCCTATTGGTCCCACATGTTGCTTGTTGGCACCTGGTCACCCTATTTACTGTGCATGAGTCCTGTTTGTCTCTACATTTCACATTAAGCTCAACATTTAAAGACAAATAAAGGAATGTTTTATAGGGCAATAGTAAGGAGTAACCACCTTTGTGTCCAACAGTTTAGTCCTGGCTCAGTGACAGAAATCGACTGTGATCTACCATCCATACTGTAGTTTCTCTTCTTCAAATGTCCCCAAATGCATTCATTAAAAATGAGCAAAAACACACTTTGCACACATTGTTGTTCAGTGTGATTAAATAACATTTTGAGGACTTTGAGGATTGAGGATGTTGTGAAACATAGTTAATAAGGTTGGCACATAAGACAAAAGGAAGACAGTAATTCAAGCTCCACTTAAACACACATAAAGCACATCATTGGTCAAGATTTAAATCTTTTAAATATGTAGCTCAGTATTTCACAGTTGAGCAGAGACTGTGTTGTTGTATCAGAAGGAAAACAACATTTACAGTAACGGTTCAACCTCTTTTTCATCGACTTTTCTAGATGGTGGTTTCCTCCATCTCAGTGTGAACTTCTGATGGATCCCATGGCCACGCATATGTTTCTCCATCTACAAGAGAGAAGAACACAGTTTTGACAACAGTTTCTGTAATATTGCCCAATAGTGTTGCCCTATAAATTAATTTGATTGTTGGTCGTGAATCCTCAAGCCAAATCAATGTGGACTGATGGTCGGAGCATTTTCTTGTGGGATGAATGTTCTTAGAAACCTATTTATTTCCCCTTAAATGTCACCTAGTATGCAAAATCCACTTCTTCATGTCTCTTCTTCATCAACATGTGTCCCCTCTTCTTCATGTCTCTTCATGTCTCTTCTACATCAACATGTGTCCCCTCTTCTTCATGTCTCTTCTACATCAACATGTGTCCCCTCTTCTTCATGTCTCTTCTACATCAACATGTGTCCCCTCTTCTTCATGTCTCTTCTACATCAACATGTGTCCCCTCTTCTTCACTTCTCTTCTACATCAACATGTGTCCTCTCTTCTTCATGTCTCTTCTACATCAACATGTGTCCCCTCTTCTTCATGTCTCTTCTACATCAACATGTGTCCCCTCTTCTTCATGTCTCTTCTACATCAACATGTGTCCCCTCTTCTTCATGTCTCTTCTACATCAACACGTGTCCCCTCTTCTTCATGTCTCTTCTACATCAACATGTGTCCCCTCTTCTTCATGTCTCTTCTACATCAACATGTGTCCCCCTCTTCTTCATGTCTCTTCTACATCAACATGTGTCCCCTCTTCTTCATGTCTCTTCTACATCAACATGTGTCCCCTCTTCTTCATGTCTCTTCTACATCAACATGTGTCCCCTCTTCTTCACTTCTCTTCTACATCAACATGTGTCCTCTCTTCTTCATGTCTCTTCTACATCAACATGTGTCCCCTCTTCTTCATGTCTCTTCTACATCAACACGTGTCCCCTCTTCTTCATGTCTCTTCTACATCAACATGTGTCCCCTCTTCTTCATGTCTCTTCTACATCAACATGTGTCCCCTCTTCTTCATGTCTCTTCTACATCAACATGTGTCCCCTCTTCTTCATGTCTCTTCTACATCAACATGTGTCCCCTCTTCTTCATGTCTCTTCTACATCAACATGTGTCCCCTCTGTGGAAAGAGACTCTGAAAGTTTCAGGAACAAAGATTCTCTCTCTTTTTGTCCTGATCCATTTCTATAAAAACCTGTCTGAAAATGAGCTGATCAGATTTTGGCCACTTTATGATGTCATAACAATTTTTTGTCTTGTGTAACCATTAGCCAATCACCAACCAAGGTAACCCCCCCCCCACACCTTATCACCTGAATCTCCTCCTAGAACACCATTGAGTTCTTTCTAACCAAATCTCTCTCAGAGGGGCGTGGGGAGGGGCTCCTTATTTTCATCTAAAGTAACAGACAGAGAATCAGCACTTTGGAAACAGGGCTGAAACAGAGGGGATTATGGGTAATGCTGCAATGATCTGTTTGGTGTTTGGAGCCAAACACTTCAGAGACATGTTTTGTATATATCTGAGACCTATAATATATGAATGAAAAACAGAATAATAGGGGACCTTTAAGGACAATATATAGTTTTGAAACTCAGAGAAAAATGTAACTTATGCTTAGGTTTCACAACACGGAAATAGGGGTGATTCAGGTTTAGCTTTGTTTTGTTTGCCAACCCGGAAGTTATCATCTCCAAGGTTTGGATTTTTCTATATGATTTGGGAATGTCGCAGAAAAAAAGATTTGTCGCAAAGAAATGTTTAGGACACTTACATGTTTTTGTTCAGGAGGATTATAAACATATATTAAAACGAGTTAAAATAATTAATTACTGTAAATATAACCGATATAATTAATTGGCTTACCTCATAAACAAACGACATCATGGTCACAACAAGTGTAGTGTGACCATAGTCTCATTTAGCCACTTGCTACTAACCAACATCTTTATGACACAGAGAGGCTTCAAAGTGCACAAGTGGGGTATTTACTGACATATTTTATCATGAAGAACAGGAACTCACAATCTCTTTAGCTTGTTTTAACCACAGACCTCATTTCTGACATCGAACCAAATCAAAAAAACATTGGTTCTGGTTGTGGGACTTATTCCTGCCCCACTCTAGGGGGAAGTTACAGTTATAATCATTCAGGACCTTTGCCTTTGCGTTTATAAAAGTGTGTTTTGGCAAGTTACTTAAGCTGTGGGTGAATTGTATTGTGGGTAATGTAGGCTAGTGATGGGAATCACGGCTCTTTGAAGGGAGCCTGATCTTATGGCTCCGTTCCTTTCCGAGAGCCGTTCAAAAGAGCCGTTTTTTTTCAAGTGGCGGTGGATAATATTTGTTGACCCTGCTTTAAATGATATTTTGGCTTTACAAATGTTGCGCTCCGCTTTATCATTGCCTATGTTTTTATCGAAGTGCCTTCAAAATGCTGCTGCGTTTGGCTAATGTTTTCACCCGAAAAACACGTCGTCTCCCTGTAACAGTGAAGAACGACTCTCACCAAGTACGACTCGGTTCCCTTCGTTCGTTCAAAGCCCTTCACGAACGTAACATCACTAATGTAGGCTACCATTTTCAACAAGAAAGAAGAATATGAGTAATGAGCAACAATACCTCTTGGTCTGTTGAATCGATTTTGAATCAGAAGTTCATGATTCCGATGATATACCCTATCATAAACTATGGACACTCCTATTAGCCTCAGCTAATCTTAGAATGCTAACATACTAAACTTTACATAAGGTGGGTATACTATAATGCAAATCATCAAAAGGTAGCATTGACATTTTTAGTATGCTGATGTGAAAATGAAGTTTAAAGCATTGCTGCACCTAGATACAGCCTCATGTAGCTGCAAGCTATTGCTAACACTCAGACTAGGAATGACACTGACATGGTTCAGAAGATCTTCATGAACAGAAGGATCATTCAGGTCCAACGATGCGTCAGACTTCAGTTCAATCTTCAACAGCTTGCTCTGGGAAACTGCAGAATAAGGATAAACGTCATGTGCTTTTAGTTTAAAAAGCTGTTATTTAACATGCACAGAAGTTGGACTAAACCTGAGATTTTGACAAAGATAAATCATTTATGTTTGATATGATTTGAAAGGAAAATGTGTTGTTATGTTATACATTACATTCATGCGCACAATGTTGACAATATTGCTTACTGCACATATTTTATATTCTATATTTTATTGCATTCTATTTCAATGTAAATGACTGTGTTATTGTATTGCTATCTTACTATATTTGTATTACAGTGTTCTTAATATAGTTCGCTATATGTGTTCTTTTTAACATTTTTATTTTTATTTTTTATGTACCAAGTCAAATTCCTCGTAGGTGTGAACCTACTTGGTAATAAACCTGTTTCTGATTCTGATTGTTGTGTTCTTTGGCATGGAATTTGAATACTCACCCAAACACATGAATTCAAACGTACGTCCACAGCCAGCATCAGCCCAACCTCCCAAATAACCAACGACACACAGTTCAGAAGCACCGCCATTAGGGTCGCCAGTAGTCCACAGAGCGAGTGAAGAGATACTCCGGTCGGGCCAATTCCAGAGCTTTCTGTACACCCCGATCCACCAGGGGGACTCATCTGTCACCTTCAGGATCTCCTCCTTCTCTTGCTGGGTTCTCATGCTGGTCAAGTCCGTGTATTTCTCCCTGCAGTAACTCTGGGCTGACGACCAGGTCATTGGAACCGTAACTGGGATGTACTTATTGTTGGGCTCTGAAATCATACAGCATTTCAGTTTTAGTTGATATTTGTTTATGTTTTCAACTTGTTAGTACAACTTAATACCTATTGTGAATACAGGGTGTAGCTGCTAGAAAAACAATGACAAGGACATGTATTAAAGGGGACCTATCATGCAAAATGCACTATTTTATGTCTTTTATACATAAATAAGTGTCCCCGGTGTGTCGAGGAACTCACAAAGTGTCAGCAAATAAAACCCTCTCTCTTTTCCTCCGTACCCAAATCTCTAAAAACGGGAGTACAACGGAGCGGATCCAGATTTGCGTCCGTTATGACGTAATATCGGAAATGTGGACCCACGGCACTATTAGAAATGTGTTATCAGAAACAATGCCTGATTGTTTTGGACGTCATATGGTCTTTGTTTACATTAGCATCGCTAACACTCAGAGCTAACCTGTACTGGAGAGAGTGTGTGTAAAAAAGCAGGAAATAAAAAGGAACTCACCTTGTGATAAACAGAGATGGGGTCGTTACTAAAAAAAAGTAATATATTACATATTACATATTACTTTAAAAAAAAAAAAGTAATATATTACACTACTTCGTTACTCTCTACATAAAGTAACTCGTTACTTTGCTCGTTACTTTACTCGTTACTTTACTCGCAGGGCCGGCCCCTCCCTACAGGCAGATCACGCAGACTGCGGCGCACCTACAGTGTAAACGCGCCACAGTTTTGCCTCTGCGAGACTCCACTTGCACCCCCAATTACTATTGCATTAAGGAAGACATAACACAAGTCTTTCTTTTTATATGCTCTCAAATAGGCTACCAGCCACACAACAAGCTAACAGTCTGTGAAACGTCAAGACACTAATTAATGAAACCAGTTCAAGACGCATTATTCTTATAATTCTTTATGAGCGCATAACGGTAAGGTATCTAATTACTTATGTATTTAGTATTCCATAACTTAGTAACAGAGATGGTCAAACTAAAGTGGTAGAGACATGGCAGAATTCCTACAATGAAGCGGGACATTGAACTGTTCACCCGTGAGAGGGCGATCAACAAAAGAGAGCGAGCGGCCCCGTTGAGGGAGTTTACAGATCAAAAGACTCAGCCATGTTTATGCAGCACTGCACGTGGAGATGTGGTCTCGCAAGTCGCGCAGATTACATAGGCCTACATGTATATAAACCTGCGGCGGAAACCCCTCTTGTCTGTCAGTGAGTGTGATTATTTTATAAAAGTAACGAAGTAACGCGTGTCGGGGCAATGTTAGTAACTGTAGTGTGATTACTGAATTATAAAAGTAACGCTTACACTACTCCGTTACCGACTGAAATAATATTATTTACACCCAACTCTGGTGATAAACCTGCAAGAGAAAAAGCATTTGAGCTCCATACTGTTTCAGAAATAATCCTTGATGTGGTTTGGAACATGATGGCATTTAATCACGGCATTATTTAGCTTTATCTGCCGGTATAATTCTGAGCAGGCATTAGCTCCCCCTCCTCTTTTTTTTTTTTTTTTCCCCCGAGCTAAGGACCCTGAATCAGCGTTTCTCTAACACGGCTGGAATAGAGGGGTATGAGGGATTTCTAAAATGCACGATCTGTTTGGTATTTTGAGCAAAACACATCATATCTGAGACCCATAATATATGCCTAAAAATAGCATGATAGGAGACCTTTAAAACGGACGTCCCATCAGTGACTGGTATGATATTAAATTAAACCTTTGTTATCTTAAGAACCACTCCATCATCTCCAGGAGAATACATTTGAGGAAGCTTGGAAAAAGTGGAAGCTATGTGTTACAAAGAGACGGCCTCATTTAGTCAGAATAAACTTGTTGTATGATCCCTGCTGTATTATCTTTCTCATACACAGAAAACACCATCTGTTTCTTATTGGTTTGTTTTGTTTTGTATTCTTTGTGCTCCAGTTGTGGATAATTTGACTGAACAACTAAGAAAGATGGTCCTCTTTAAAGTGGAACTGTTGATTATGCAAGCTGTTGTATAAATACAATGTGACTCCAAATAAAGAATAAAACACATACTCACCATCATAGCACACTGAGTTGAGTAGATGTTCACATGGCAGGTCACTCAAGTTGCCACCAGTTACTTTCCCACAGACCTGTGAGCTCCAGTAGTGGTTTATTTGAAAAACAAACCAGTCTCCATATGCAATGTTGCCATCGTCCCCGTAGACATATGTGTTGTCCAGGGACCACTTCCAGGCAGTACGGTTCTGGTACAGTCCTATCCAAAAAGTAGTGCTTTCTGCTAATTGTCTCACTGCTTCCCAGTCCTCTTCAGTCTCAAAGGTTGCCAGGTCTACAAAATGTGCTCTACAGTAACTCTGAGCCGCACTCCTGGTTAACTTCATCTGAACGTGGTGGTATCTTCTAGAAACACTTGATGAAAGAGTAGATATTGCTGGAAGAAAAATTGGTGAATTGAAAGGTTTGATTTGATTTATTTCGAATGTGTAAAACAATAATGTAAAAATGTAACATGAGAATTGTTATACAATACATAAGCAGTGTTATTACATTACATGTCACTTGTTAGACGCTTTTATCCAAAGCACAACGACTGCTGACTGCAGTGGGATTCGTGATTCAAAGTTCAGCACACTAAATTCAGCGCACAACCCACTGAGCCACAGCCTCCCTAATTGATATACACAAATATTACTGATTCTAAATGATATATAAACTATTGATCTACTTAATTACACATCTCCCAAAAACTAAATTATTAACATATACTCTTTTGTAAGGTTAATTTAGGGAGTGAATGCCAATTAAGTTAATCATGTACTTACCCAGAAGCAGCAACATCACCAATCCTGTCTGATCCATCGCTGTTTGGTTTAAATCTGCAATCATAATAATAAGGACAATTTAAAATAAGCCCTTGTTTATCCTCAGATGGGAAGTGAGTAGTACAATCCAGAAGCAAGGGGAGATGGAAAAAGATTATTAAGAAATAATTCAAACACATCTTAGTTTTTGTGAACACCTTATGTTTAAAAGAACAAGTCACAAAAACAATCATTCTTGCAGCAAAGAGACAATGATCACCTAAAAAAATGTACAGTAATACAAGAAAAGCATGTAGCCCAAGGCCAGGAGAGAAAGTATGAAAAGCATCACTCCTAAAAGCAAAAACACAGGTAATTAAATATTTAACGGACTCTTGTTACTGTCAATGTTTTGCGCCTTCAAACCCAAGACGAGCTGCACTCACTGTGTCGATTCAGAAGCTCTGCTAAACCCAGAGGATGTTTATTCCCCTGGAGGACAGAATTTAACTTATGTGTTAATATCATCTTCCTGCGACTCCCTCATAAGGAGAACACCTTATGTTTAAAGACGTAACATAAGGTGAAATCAGAACAAACAATCAAATTAGACATATAGTTTCAAAACACATAGAAAGAAATACAAAATACACAAGTTAGTCAGGAACACTAAATAATTACCTTTCCAGCTCTTGTCGTTGTTTTCAATGATGTGTTTGTGCCGAATGGACGACTCCTGTGTTCTCTTCAGGAAATTGACAACATGCAAACGTGTGCAAAGTATTGTTTGATATTGAGAACAGAATATCCTGTTTTACATTGAAGGCAGCATGAAGCCTCGTACACTTTAGAAGCCTAGAGATGACCTTCACCTTTGCATATCCATAGGATTTTTAGGTTGGACTGTAATTTAAAAGTAGCACTATACCAGCTCAGAGGCTGATGTTTTATTGTATTCATTTGACTCAGTATTTTTCTTATTATTAGCATTTCAACTTGTCAGTAACTATAAAATAAAGTGAGATATTGGTGGTCATTTAAATGGGGTTTGCATGTCATGGCTGTGAACTTGCAAATTATGACTTACTTGTCTTCCTGTTTCAATCTTGACCTTGACTGGCAATGTTGTTTTGAGTGATGGAAATAGTTTTGCACACATGTAATAGGGAGGGCTGGTCGATGATGGGTGTACAAAGTGTATATTTGAATAAAGAACACAACAAAAACATTTTGTTAGTGTATGTGTAGCAGATTCTGCAATTTTGCTGTTTGTTTAATCTGTGGTGAATGATTTCACTGTAACACACAGAGGTGGAAGAAGTACTCAGATGTTGTACTTTGGTTAAAGTAGAAGTACCAGAGTGTAGGAATACTCTGTTAAGTAAAAGTCCTGCATTCAAAATGTTAATCAAGTAAAAGTACACAAGTACTCGGGTGTAAATATCATTGTTAGTAAATCAAGCTCACTTCCATTTGTTTGCTATATCTCAACTTCAAAACCCTGAATACAGAGATAGGATGCTTGAAGTATAGAGAGATCATATTATCTATCATGTCTTGTAAAAAAGGATGCACATTTGTTTTTGTTTAAGGGGCAAAGATATGCACAAAGACCTAGATATGTTAAGGTTGGGGGAAAATAGGACCCAAATGCAGAATGAGGAGGGAAGCAGGTTTCAAAATGAAACAAAAGGCGAGCTTTATTCACAAAAAGCTGAAAAAAACAAGAATCCATGAACAGGTACAAGCCACGAGGTAGCATCCTAACAAAAAGGGACTGTGACCAACATGAAGGGCGACATGAACGGCAAATAATGAACCAACACTGAACACAGGAAGAGACTAAATACAGGGAGGGGTAATCACGGGACGAGGGGAGGAGAAACACAAGGGCAACAGGTGAACACAATCAGACAATTAGACACACCAGGGAAACTAACGACAGGGAGGACAGAACAGCAAAATAACCCCAAAACTAGACACACAAAGACTCAAACCCTGACAAGATGATCTACAAGAGAAAGGAAAACCCCCAAAAGCACAGTAGGGCCTCTTTAAATTATAGGACAGAGCTCACAACTGCCACATTCAAACCGGCCATAAGGGGAACAAGAGACACAATTACAAACCTGTTTTGCTGTCATTTACCTTTTGAACTATTATTGCCATGAAAGTGATGTGAGAACGAAAGTTATGTAAACACTGAAGACCTGAAACATCTCATTTGTATGCCTGCATTCACACTCCAATGTAAATGCATTTTCTGTGTGGGTGCCAGTGTATATATATATATACATATGCAAGTCCTGGAAAGAAGTACAAAGGAACATTGGGCTCCTTCCTGTCCTCGGTAAGATATGCATGAGTACAAAAGGAATAAGAAAGAATCGATCTCCAAAATAATGCTCAAGCAGGGCTAGAGTGCAGCCAGCATGCTTTATAGAGCATATCCGTTTGTGCTCGATGGAGATGGAAGGTTTTGGGAAGATGAATCATTTCTTTGCTGAAAAGGAACTGTGAGCAGGTTTTGGCCGATTGTTTTCACTGCATCAGCTATCTGCCGATTGTTCTGGTGGCTAAAGCTTCTTAGAGTAATTACTACAGAATCAAACCATGCCCTCTTTGATTCTGTAAATGATAATCACTACACTGGCTCCCCGTGGAACTGAGGATCGAATTCAAGGTCTCCGTCTTCACCCACCAGTGTATCCATCATGGAACTGCCCCTCCTTACCTCAAGGAACTCCTCACCCCCCATACCTCCTTGCGGACCACCCGATCCAGCAACTCCAACCTCCTCAGACCCCACAGGGCCAAGATCCGTACTATGGGAGACCGGGCCTTCTGTCTGTGGAACGCTCTCCCCGACCACATACGAGCACCACAGAAGCTTTTAAAAAAGGCTTCAAAACCCATCTATTCAATAGAGCCTTTCCCTAGACCTTTTATTTATTACCACCCTTTTATTTTATTTTATTTTTATTGTTTGTTTGTTATTGCTTTTTATTCATTCTACCGTGTTGTGTCATGTTTTTATACTGTTCATGCTCACTGCTTGTAGCACTTTGAGATTTGAAGTCAAATATGAAGTGCTTTATAAATGAAACCCATTATTATAATTATCGAAAACTGAGCTCTCCTCTCAAATGAGTTGTGGAGGAAGTTCTTGGTGATCTGACTCAGGTAATTATGCTGCACTTTCATTTTCCCACTGAGGTCTCGCTGGAGTCTTATAATCACATGCTGAAAGGACCTGGCATTACTGCTAATCTGTCCTGCTCTATCTCTCCTCCACTAATAACATTCATTTGTTATCCTCTTCCTCACAATTGAGGACAAACACTCTCTGCGGGTATTAGCCTAAAAAGTGAGGACTGAGGACACATGTCATCATTAGGACATCAAAATTGGGAGTAATCCCAATTCAAAGAGAGGGATGTTGGTGCATGAAGGGATCTAATTTACAGGACTAATCTCTCCTAACTACCGCACTGTCTCCAAATGTTGGGATTATCTCAGAGAGTGCAAAAGCACAGAGCATTATGCTGGGATCACAGAGAGCAGGATGTATTTCTATGATCATAGCTCACACATTTTAAAAGGACCGCCTGTAGCTAAAATGATGACGCACTTATTGAAGATTTACCATTTTCCTTTGATGCATTAAATAGAAAACAGGAAATCAAACCCAGCTCCGATTTGGGTCAGTGTCCTGGATCTTGAGCCCTGGATCTTGAGTCGTGGCTGTGGTCCTGGATGGATATCCTCGTGGATTTTCTCCGGAGGTTTTTCCTTGTACGATGTGAGGGTCTAAGGACAGAGGGTCTAAGGACAGAGGGTGTCGTATTGTCATACTGATATTCTGTACACACTGTGAAGACCACTGAGACAAATGTAACATTTGTGATATTGGGCTATATAAATAAACATTGATTGATTGATTGATTATAGTGGTGGACCTTTCCATATCAAGACAAAACTATGAAGAATTCTGCCAACAGTTTTCATCAATGTTACCGAATGTTGTGCTAACGTAGTCATGATTTTTGGTCATGGTGCATTATTCTGGATAATGGCGGATGATTTCCGTTCGGTTGGGAGTTTCTGTCCTACTGTAAGTGAAGATGTTCAGATAAGGGTCTCCTTCACAAAAAAGGGTTATAGTTAAAAGTTATAGTAAAAAGCCTGACCGTGAAGCTCCTGATTCATCAGTCAAAATGGTGTTAACCTTGGGCGATGAATTCTGGATAGTGACCATCAAATAAATCGTCAGGACAGATTTTGGATTTAGAACAATGGCTGCTTTAAACTGAAGGGACCCAGTTGAAGAAATGTTGGCATCTGCTTTGAAACCTCAACATGGAGTGCGAATTCATTATGACTATTCTCTCCTAGCACCCTAGCAAAACAAATCTGCACTTGTATTGGATGAAACTTTGCCCAGCTATATTAGGGTTAATAAATATCCTCCAGCTACGATCATGTTACTACATCAACATGAATGAAATGTGGTGTAATTCGGTTCAAATGTGCCCCCCCCCCCACCACCCACATCACAGCGAACACAGCAATCTCTCTCTTATGACATCAATGCAATTACCCCCCCGCACCAAATCATCTCTTACATCTGCCATCCTGCAGACATCAGGGCGCTCGCAGCATCGTGCATTCAATTCATGACAATCCCGATACGTTGTTTAGGTGCAGATTTGTCTGGCACTGTAGCTCCATTATTACAGATTGTCAGAAGCACCCTGAGAACTATACATCATTTGCTATATTACTATGAATTATGCATCAGTCTCATGTATGCCGGCCTGTGTGGTCCCACAAGTTGTGGACCTCAGCAGAGGAACACTAATGGACGTGTCGCCGCTGCTTCCTGACAGCAGTTCATTTTGTGATAATTGTCTATTGTGATGCTCGAGGACACGCGGGCAGATGTACAGCACCGACACGGACGACACTGATGAAACCTCAGGGGCGCTGTGGTCACATTTGACGAGCAATACCGTAGATTGTTCTGCTCACATTCAGTTATATTGCTGCTGGGTGTTAAGCTATTCACTCTGTAAGCAAACTGTTTACATATTGGACAGGACAACATTGATGACAAATGTAATGCTCATAATGTTTAATTGTCAGATTAACAATTTTGCAGTTTTTGTATTCAGTTAGACAGTTAGGGGAAACATGACAAAAGACCATCGATCCAATGAAGTGATAACGCTAATTTGTCAGTTACTATTTATGTTATAAGGCTTTATATTAGGTTATCAAAAGCCATGTTTGATTGCCAATCACCCAACAATTATTATCTTGTAAATGTCAGCGGATCATCTTTGGTTTGTGGAAACTCAAATGTGTTTTTGAAATATAATAAAACTATGACCAAGTCAGCTAGCATGAAAAACTAAAGCAGAGAAATTTAACAAAGCCATAATTAATTGTATTACATTACATTTAGCTGTCGCTTTTATCCAAAGCAACTTACAATAAGTGCGTTCGACCAACAAGATACAAACTAGAAGAAAACAGAATCATAAGTACATCAGGTTTCATAGAGCTAAAACATTTCAAGTGCTACTCAACTGGCTTTAGATAAGACAGTCCTTTGTTAGTATAAAAGTGCTTTGTTAGTCATTTTATAGCTCGAAGTGGAGTCGAAAGAGATGAGTTTTCAGTCTGCGCCGGGAGATGTCTGATCTGCTGTCCTGATGTCAATGGGGAGCTCATTCCACCATTTTGGAGCCAGGATAGCAAACCCACGTGTATTAATACTTACACATGCTCACTTCCTTCTGAGACATGTTGAATTGTCTCATGTGAAATAGGCCTGTTCTTGTTGTCTCTGAACTTGGGAGATTCTGTAGAACACTTTTGTTTGTTGTTTAATGTTTTTGCTGTGTTTCCTCGCTGCTTCCACCAGGAGCTAAAGCTAACCCTCTGCTGTCTCTCTGGGTAATTCGGGATCATCCTGTGTGTTGTGAAGTATGGGGTGACAGGAGGACAGGCAACTCTATTTTTTCTTTGTGTTGTGCAGCAATCCTCGACAAAGCTTCAAAAAGCCTCACTTCTTATATCTCCCGCGTTGGCCTCTGGCAGACCACGCTGACGCAGATTCCATCTCCTGCTCTGTGTTGTCACTTATCTCCTGCTGCGAGACCCTGTATGGCACTTTGTTTTTTCAAGGGTGATGAAATGATTTGACAGTGCCTTCAGCGCTTTTCAGAATATCAGCTTTCAAAAACTGTCCTCTACCTTGAATCTGTTCTTCTCCCTCTGCCTTTTATGGTTACAGACCTTGTCGGTAGGTCAAGACATTCAAATGACATGGCTTCAGTGCAACCTGGTCTCACCAACATATCATCATTATATATGTTTTAAATGACTAATATTAGCTTACAATAAGGGGGGAAATTATCAAATATGAATATAATTGTCTCTTAAATAACGTAAACTAAAGGGAACAATTTATTTGACACAGCTGAAGCTCTGGCCTTCCTTACAAACTAATTTAATGAAAATCCCAGTTGTATTACCCACAATGCACTGTTTTTAGAGAACAAAAAATCGTAACTAATGCACCATAATACATTCTGACGAATACAACAAGTGATTATGAATACAAATAAAATACAAGAAGCCTCCCATGAGTACACTACAAGCTTTAAAGTAGATTTTAAAAATGTTTTATAGAGTAGAAAACAACATTAAGCCCACTGTGGGACGTTGTAGAAATGTGTGTGTCCACCACGACAAAGGATCTTCACTGACTTTACATTGGGATTGATTGCGTGTCTCCACCACGTAATGCGGTGTTAAGGGGTCGTGTTAATTTCACGTATTTTGGTGAGACCAGGTTGCTTCGCTGTCCATTACCAGGCCTCTGCCTCATTGCTGTAATCCCTCTGTGTAATCCTCACTTGATGAAAGCGTCAGCTAAATCAACAACAGAGATAAAAGCAGTCGAGCTCGTCAAACCACGTCTGTTTGATTAGCTTAAAAACACCATCCATCTGAGGTGAGATGGACGACAAACACATCTTATAGATTAGCTTCTGCAAAAGTTTGAGAAAGTAGGTTCATCATCAAGTCTCATTTATGGGGGCTGAAGTTGTGTTTGACCGCACAAAAGTGTTGCCAGTTGCATCATCGTCTGTTGCAATCCCATTTCCAGCTCTGAATTTCAAATGTAGAGATGTTACATCAATGACCTGATATGGATGAGAGAGTTTATAAATACATAAATAAAAAGAAAGAAATCCTAACAGACACCAGTTTTCTGTGTATCACTTTCACAAATATGATCCAAACCACAAGAAATGTAAATCCAATCAGAATACATACTGCTAAAGCCCTCGGAAAGACTACATGGAGGAGTTCTGCACCACGACTTAACAATATAGTAAATTGGAGGGAGAACTAATTGACCATAATTTGTCTCTCTGATTGTGGCTCCATAAACATGTTGTTTTTGGATGTCGTCCAAGTCTCAATTGTCAATAAAGTTGAGTTCTGACAGAATTTAACTTCCTTTTGTGAGATTTCATTTGTCCTTCATACCTAATAGGGGCTGCATTTGGTGGAAATTCATTTTTAATACTTAGATACTACTTAGAATAAAGTTAGACACTCAGATAAAATGGTGGTTGGAAATATATACATGTAGGATGTCAATCAAGAACAAGGCAACACTATATGCAGTCAAGTTTTTATTTTTGGATGTCCCTTCCTGATCACATACATGCAGACCTTTTTTAGGCACTGTGACGGAGCGGATCACAGAGTGACTGAGACTCCGCCACTGACACCCGCAGTGGCGACACACACACACACACACACACACACACACACACACACACACACACACACACACACACACACACACACACACACACACACACACACACACACACACACACACACACACACACACACACACACACACACACACACACACACCAAACATTTCCTGCTCTCTTCCATTCGTCAATAAATAAGGTTAAATCATCACTAAAACGTCCCTTTTGCTCCTTCCTTTCTGTAGCGCGACCATAAGTGCACGCTTGTGAGTCTACCATGATTTAAACATACATTTAACTATAATACACGATACTTACGTACAGGGACGTGCACAGACATTTGGAGGGGCTATTGCTCTAAACTAGAAAAAGGGCCCTGACCCCTCCTCCCCGAAAAAAACACAAGACCTTTTGAATTTTTTTCTAAATGATTGTGTTAAGAGGTAGTTAACCTGTGTATGTTTGGGTCGGATAGTTCCCTCATGTTTGAGGGACTACATTTATGTTGACAATGTGGTTTTGAGTTAATTGTGTAACCTGTTGACGGTAAGCCTGTGGGGAGGGGCTATGGGTTCAAAAGGGACGGTGTTGGCCCTGGAAGAGTGATTCGGGAGATTGTTGCAGTGAAGGCAACAGCTAGAATGTGTTTACTCCATGAGTGTTAGACAACCTAATTTGGTAACTTTGATTTTGTTTATTTAAGTTATACTGTTTCACTTTTATCAAACAGTATATATATTTTTTGTTGCTGTTATAAATAAAGTTTTGGAGCTGAATTCAACCGACTAGCCCTACGTTTCAAACGGACAAATATACCCCGTCACAGGCACACACACATTGATAAACACTGTGCACAAGACCTTACGCACAACGCACACACACACACACACACCACACACACACACACACACACACCCACACACACACACACACACACACACACACACACACACACACACACACACCACACACACACAC